>NW_024060839.1:0-20154 GCF_016432855.1 Salvelinus namaycush
GGAAATTGAGCAAGTTGAGGTGACTAACAGCTTGGAGTAACCCTGGAATGTAAACTGTCATGGTCAAAACATATTGATACAACAGTAGCTAAGATGGGGAGAAGTCTGTCCATGATAAAGCTCTGCTCTACCTTCTTAATAACACTATCAACAAGGCAGGTCCTACAGTCCCTAGTTTCTACCTTCTTAACAACACTGTCAACAAGGCAGGTCCTACAGGCCCTAATTTCTACCTTCTTAACAACACTATCAACAAGGCAAGTCCTACAGGCCCTAGTTTCTACCTTCTTAACAACACTATCAACAAGGCAGGTCCTACAGGCCCTAGTTTCTACCTTCTTAACAACACTATCAACAAGGCAGGTCCTACAGGCCCTAGTTTCTACCTTCTTAACAACACTATCAACAAGGCAGGTCCCACAGGCCCTAGTTTCTACCTTCTTAACAACACTATCAACAAGGCAGGTCCTACAGGCCCTAGTTTCTACCTTCTTAACAACACTATCAACAAGGCAGGTCCTACAGGCCCTAGTTTCTACCTTCTTAACAACACTATCAACAAGGCAGGTCCTACAGGCCCTAGTTTCTACCTTCTTAACAACACTATCAACAAGGCAGGTCCTACAGGCCCTAGTCTCTACCTTCTTAACAACACCATCAACAAGGCAGGTCCTACAGGCCCTAGTTTCTACCTTCTTAACAACACTATCAACAAGGCAGGTCCTACAGGCCCTAGTTTCTACCTTCTTAACAACACTATCAACAAGGCAGGTCCTACAGGCCCTAGTCTCTACCTTCTTAACAACACTATCAACAAGGCAGGTCCTACAGGCCCTAGTTTCTACCTTCTTAACAACACTATCAACAAGGCAGGTCCTACAGGCCCTAGTTTCTACCTTCTTAACAACACTATCAACAAGGCAGGTCCTACAGGCCCTTGTTTTGTCGCACCTTGACTACTGTTCAGTCGTGTGGTCAGGTGCCACAAAAAAGGACTCAGGAAAATTGCAATTGTCCCAGAACAGGGCAGCACGGCTGGCCCTTAGATGTACACAGAGAGCTAATATTAATAATATCCATGTCAATCTCTCCTGGCTGAAAGTGGAGGAGAGATTGACTTCATTACTACTTTTATTTATGAGAGGTACTAACATGCTGAATGCACTGAGCTGTCTGTCAAAACTACTGACACACAGCTCAGACACCCATGCATACCCCACAAGACATGCCACAAGAGGTCTCTTCACAGTCCCCAAGTCCAGAACAGACTATGGGAGGAGCACAGTACTACATAGAGCCATGACTACATGGAACTCTATTCCACATCAAGTAACTGACGCAAGCAGTAAAATTAGATTTAAAAAACAGATAAAAATACACCTTATGGAACAGCGGGGACTGTGAAGCAACACAAACATAGGCACACGCACAGACGATAACATACGCACTATACATACACATGGATTTAGTACTGTAGATATGTGGTAGTGGTGGAGTAGGGGCCTGAGGGCACACAGTGTGTTGTGAATGTATTGTAGGGTTAAAAAAAGTATATAAACTGCCTTAATTTTGCTGGACCCCAGGAAGAGTAGCTGCTGCCTTGGCAACAGGAACTAATGGGGATCCATAATAAACCCCAGGAAGAGTAGCTGCTGCCTTGGCAACAGGAACTAATGGGGATCCATAATAAACCCCAGGAAGAGTAGCTGCTGCCTTGGCAACAGGAACTAATGGGGATCCATAATAAACCCCAGGAAGAGTAGCTGCTGCCTTGGCAACAGGAACTAATGGGGATCCATAATAAACCCCAGGAAGAGTAGCTGCTGCCTTGGCAACAGGAACTAATGGGGATCCATAATAAACCCCAGGAAGAGTAGCTGCTGCCTTGGCAACAGAAACTAATGGGGATCCATAATAAACCCCAGGAAGAGTAGCTGCTGCCTTGGCAGGAACTAATGGGGATCCATAATAACCCCCAGGAAGAGTAGCTGCTGCCTTGGCAGGAACTAATGGGGATCCATAATAAACCCCAGGAAGAGTAGCTGCTGCCTTGGCAGGAACTAATGGGGATCCGTAATAAACCCCAGGAAGAGTAGCTGCTGCCTTGGCAGGAACTAATGGGGATCCGTAATAAACCCCAGGAAGAGTAGCTGCTGCCTTGGCAGGAACTAATGGGGATCCATAATAAACACCAGGAAGAGTAGCTGCTGCCTTGGTAGGAACTAATGGGGATCCATAATAAACCCCAGGAAGAGTAGCTGCTGCCTTGGCAGGAACTAATGGGGATCCATAATAAACCCCAGGAAGAGTAGCTGCTGCCTTGGCAGGAACTAATGGGGATCCATAATAAACACCAGGAAGAGTAGCTGCTGCCTTGGCAGGAACTAATGGGGATCCATAATAAACCCCAGGAAGAGTAGCTGCTGCCTTGGCAAGAACTAATGGGGATCCATAATAAACCCCAGGAAGAGTAGCTGCTGCCTTGGCAGGAACTAATGGGGATCCGTAATAAACCCCAGGAAGAGTAGCTGCTGCCTTGGCAGGAACTAATGGGGATCCGTAATAAACCCCAGGAAGAGTAGCTGCTGCCTTGGCAGGAACTAATGGGGATCCGTAATAAACCCCAGGAAGAGTAGCTGCTGCCTTGGCAGGAACTAATGGGGATCCATAATAAACCCCAGGAAGAGCAGCTGCTGCCTTGGCAGGAACTAATGGGGATCCGTAATAAACCCCAGGAAGAGTAGCTGCTGCCTTGGCAGGAACTAATGGGGATCCATAATAAACCCCAGGAAGAGCAGCTGCTGCCTTGGCAGGAACTAATGGGGATCCGTAATAAACCCCAGGAAGAGTAGCTGCTGCCTTGGCAGGAACTAATGGGGATCCATAATAAACCCCAGGAAGAGTAGCTGCTGCTTTGGCAGGAACTAATGGGGATCCATAATAAACCCCAGGAAGAGTAGCTGCTGCCTTGGCAGGAATTAATGGGGATCCATAATAAACCCCAGGAAGAGTAGCTGCTGCCTTGGCAGGAACTAATGGGGATCCATAATAAACCCCAGGAAGAGTAGCTGCTGCCTTGGCAGGAATTAATGGGGATCCATAATAAACCCCAGGAAGAGTAGCTGCTGCCTTGGCAGGAATTAATGGGGATCCATAATAAACTCCAGGAAGAGTAGCTGCTGCCTTGGCAGGAACTAATGGGGATCCATAATAAACCCCAGGAAGAGTAGCTGCTGCCTTGGCAGGAACTAATGAGGATCCATAATAAACTCCAGGAAGAGTAGCTGCTGCCTTGGCAGGAACTAATGAGGATCCATAATAAACTCAAGGAAGAGTAGCTGCTGCCTTGGCAGGAACTAATGGGGATCCGTAATAAACCCCAGGAAGAGTAGCTGCTGCCTTGGCAGGAATTAATGGGGATCCATAATAAACCCCAGGAAGAGTAGCTGCTGCCTTGGCAGGAACTAATGGGGATCCATAATAAACCCCAGGAAGAGTAGCTGCTGCCTTGGCAGGAACTAATGGGGATCCATAATAAACTCCAGGAAGAGTAGCTGCTGCCTTGGCAGGAACTAATGGGGATCCGTAATAAACCCCAGGAAGAGTAGCTGCTGCCTTGGCAGGAATTAATGGGGATCCATAATAAACCCCAGGAAGAGTAGCTGCTGCCTTGGCAGGAACTAATGGGGATCCATAATAAACCCCAGGAAGAGTAGCTCCATAATAAATACAGATTTTCACGCATGTGAGAAATCTGGAAATGAGCATTAGCTGAAGTCTGGGTTTGCTAATGTAACAGAGTCAGATTCGTGACCTCACTTCCCAGCTTGAAAAGTCTCCACCCGTACTATTGAAACACCTCGGTTTTTGGTAACCTAGTTGGCTAAGTGGGTGGTTACATGTGTTTTGCAGAGGTCCCGGGGTCTAGCCTCGGTGTGAGCGGGAGGAAGTGGTTCGGCTGATCAAGCACAGCTTTATTGGTATGGGAAACGTGTGTTAACATTGCCAAAGCACGTGAAATAGATAAACAATAGTAAAATAAACAACAAAATGTACAGTAAACATTACACTCGCAAAATGTCATATGTCTGTATACAGTGTTGTAATGATGTGCAAATAGTTAAAAGTACAAAAGGGAAGTTTAAATAAACATAAATATGGGTTTCAGCTCAGTTTCCACCTCATTTTGTGAAGCAGTGTGCACATAGCCTTTCTTCTCTTGAGAGCCAGGTCTGCCTACGGCGGCCTTTCTCAATAGCAAGGCTATGCTCACTGAGTCTGTACATAGTCAAAGCTTTCCTTAAGTTTGGGTCAGTCACAGTGTACTCTCTGTTTACGGCCAAATAGCATTCTAGTTTGCTCTGTAATTTATCTTTTTGTTTTTTCATGATTTGGTTGGGTCTAATTGTGCTGTTGTCCTGGGGCTCTGTGGGGTGTGTTTGTGTTTGTGAACAGAGCCCCAGGACCAGCTTGCTTAGAGGACTCTTCTCCAGGTTCATCTCTCTGTAGGTGATGGCTTTGTTATGTTGCTTTGTAGAATTTAACAGCTCCTTTCTGTATTTTGATAATTAGCAGGTATCCGGATGCATTATTTGTTGTTTTGCATTGTACACAGAGTATATTTGTGCAGAGTTTCAATTTGGTGTTTGTCCCATTTTGTGAATTATTGGTTGGTGAGCGGACCCCAGACCTCACAACCATAAAGGGCAATGGGTTCTATAACTGATTCAAGTATTTTTGTATTTTTTAGCCAGATCCTAATTGTTATGTCAAATTTTAAGTTCCTTTTGATGGCATAGAAGGCCCTTCTTACCTTGTCTCTCAGATCGTTCAAAGCTTTGTGGAAGTTACCAGTGGTGTTGATGTTTAGGGCGAGGTTTGTATAGTTTTTTGTGTGTTCTAGGGCAACGGTGTCTAGATGGAATTTGTATTTGTGGTCCTGGTGACTGGACCTTTTTTGGAACACCATTATTTTGGTCTTATTGATATTTACTGTCAGGGCCCAGGTCTGACAGAATCTGTGCAGAAGATCTAGGTTCTGCTGTAGGCCGTCCTTGGTTTGGAACAGAAGCACCAGATCATCAGAAAACATTAGTAGGGTGAGGCCGGGTGCTGCAGACTGTTCTAGTGCCCTCGCCAATTCGTTGATATATATATGATGAAGAGGGTGAGGCTTAAGCTTTATCCCTGTCTTACCCCACGACCCTGTGGAAAGAAATGTATGTTTGTGTACATGGATTTTATAATGTTGTATGTTTTTCCCCCAACACCACTTTCCATCAATTTGTATAACAGACCCTCATGCCAAAGTCAAAAGTTTTTTTGAAATCAACAAGACATGAGAAGACTTGGCCTTTGGTTTGTTTGTCAATTAGAGTGTGCAGGGTGAATATGTGGTCTGTCTAACGGTAATTTGGTATGACGCCAATTTGACATTTGCTCAGTACATTTCACTGAGGAAATGTACGAGTCTGCAGTTAATGACAGTGCAGAGGATTTTCCCAAGGTTGCTGTTGACGCATATCCCACAGTAATTATTGGGGTCAAATTTGTTTTGTCTTTTGTGGATTGGAGTGATCAGTCCTTGGTTCCAAATATTCAGGAAAATACCAGACCTAAGGATGATGTCAGAGTTTAAGTATAGCCAATTGGAATTTGTATTTTATATATTTTATAATATTTTATAATTTTGCATACCATCAACACCACAGTCCTTTTTGGGTTGGAGGGTTTGTATTTTGTCCTGCAGTTTATTCAATGTAGTTGGAGAATCGAGTGGGTTCTGGTAGTCTTTAATAGTTGACTCTAAGATTTGTATTTGATCATGTTTATGTTTTTGCTGTTCTTTGTTATAGAGCCAAAAATATTGGATAAGTGGTTTATCCATACATCTCCATTTGGATAGATAACTCTTCATGTTGTTTGTTTAGAGTTTTCCAAATTGTTAGTCTGTGGATTCTTCAATTCTGTTTTCTGTTTTCTGGTGTGCTGCCCCTTCTTTTTCCGTAGTGTATTTCTGTATTGTTTTAGTGATTCACCATAGTGAGTTTCTCAATTTCTTTCTTAGGTTCTTGCGTTCTTCATCAAACCATTTGTCATTGTTTTTCATTTGCTTTGTCTGCTTGAAATTTTTAGATTTGATGGAGGGAAGCCGAGCGTTCAAATATCATTTAGGTTTAGATTTTCTATTGTCAAGTTTACACCTTCACTGTTACAGTGAAACATTTTGTCCAGGAAGCTTCCACACTTCTTTCCTTCCATCTATAGTGTTTCTTAATATTACTCAGTTCCTTTGGCGTTGATGCCTCATGATTGAGTAGATCTCTGTTCAAGTAGAGTGTGATTTTGCTGTGATCTGATAGGGGTGTCAGTGGGCTGACTGTGAACGCTCTGAGAGACTCTGGGTTGAGGTCAGTGATAAAGTAGTCTACAGTACTACTGCCAAGAGATGAGCTATAGGTGTACCTGCCATAGGAGTCCCCTCGAAGCCTACCATTGACTATGAACATGCTGAGCATGCGACAGCTGCAGGAGTTGTGACCTGTTTTTGTTGGTTATGTTGTCATAGTTGTGCCTAGGGGGGCATATGGGGGGGGGGGGGGGGTGCTGTCACCTCCAGGTAGGTGTTTGTCCCCCTGTGTGCTGAGGGTGTCAGGTTCTTGTCCAGTTCCGGCATTTAGGTCGCCACAGTCTAGTATATGTCTTTGACCCATGGAAATTATAAATGTTTCCTTCCAGGATGGAGAAGCTGTTTTCATTAAAGTATGGGGATTCTAGTGATGGGATATAGGTAGCACACAGGAGGGCATTTTTCTCTGTTGAGATAATTTTCTTTTGAATCTCTCCTATTCCCAGGTCTAAGTTGAACCTGTCTCAGAAGACAGTCTCTCTGTGGTCGTGGGTGAACCGGCCCCAGGAGGTGGAGAGGCTGTCTAACCCGCTCTACGAGGCCAACTGTCTGGTTATATGGCCCTCCGTAGCCCCTCAGAGCCTGCTACTATGGGAAGGTAAGAACCTGGCTCCATTCCTAACCCCTGACCCCAAATGTTCTGCCTACTCCCAGGTCGGCGGTCTGTTTTGGGTGTTTCACGAGTAGAATGGGTTTAGGGGAGCTCGACACTCATTCTGACACACGACTAGCAACATCTAAAATTCCAAACCACATTTTTGTGTTACAATTTCCCCAAATATCTCTTGTTGTGCAACATTGTGACCAGAAGGGCTTTCAAAACAAAAAGTGTCTGTTTATTCTTCCCTCCCTTTTCTTAGTTTCTTGTTCACCTCTCAGTATGACCTCTTCAACTTCCTCTCTCTTCTGCTCTTCCTCTCTCTTAGTATTTGTATTTATTATAGATCCCCATTTAGTTCCTGCCAAGGCAGCAGCTACTCTTCCTGGGGTTTATTATGGAGCCCCATTAGTTCCTGCCAAGGCAGCAGCTACTCTTCCTGGGGTTTATTATGGATCCCCATTAGTTCCTGCCAAGGCAGCAGCTACTCTTCCTGGGGTTTATTATGGATCCCCATTAGTTCCTGCCAAGGCAGCATCTACTCTTCCTGGGGTTTATTATGGATCCCCATTCATTCCTGCCAAGGCAGCAGCTACTCTTCCTGGGGTTTATTATGGATCCCCATTAGTTCCTGCCAAGGCAGCAGCTACTCTTCCTGGGGTTTATTATGGATCCCCATTAGTTCCTGCCAAGGCAGCAGCTACTCTTCCTGGGGTTTATTATGGATCCCCATTAGTTCCTGCCAAGGCAGCAGCTACTCTTCCTGGGGTTTACTATGGATCCCCATTAGTTCCTGCCAAGGCAGCAGCTACTCTTCCTGGGGTTTATTATGGATCCCCATTAGTTCCTGCCAAGGCAGCAGCTACTCTTCCTGGGGTTTATTATGGATCCCCATTAGTTCCTGCCAAGGCAGCAGCTACTCTTCCTGGGGTTTATTATGGATCCCCATTAGTTCCTGCCAAGGCAGCAGCTACTCTTCCTGGGGTTTATTATGGATCCCCATTAGTTCCTGCCAAGGCAGCAGCTACTCTTCCTGGGGTTTATTATGGATCCCCATTAGTTCCTGCCAAGGCAGCAGCTACTCTTCCTGGGGTTTATTATGGATCCCCATTAGTTCCTGCCAAGGCAGCAGCTACTCTTCATGGGGTTTATTATGGATCCCCATTAGTTCCTGCCAAGGCAGCAGCTACTCTTCCTGGGGTTTATTATGGATCCCCATTAGTTCCTGCCAAGGCAGCAGCTACTCTTCCTGGGGTTTATTATGGATCCCCATTAGTTCCTGCCAAGGCAGCAGCTACTCTTCCTGGGGTTTACTATGGATCCCCATTAGTTCCTGCCAAGGCAGCAGCTACTCTTCCTGGGGTTTATTATGGATCCCCGTTAGTTCCTGCCAAGGCAGCAGCTACTCTTCCTGGGGTTTATTATTACATTTCACATTATTAAACCTTTTATTTAACTAGGCAAGTCAGTTGAGAACAAATTCTTATTTACAATGACGGCCTACCGGGGAACAGTGGGTTAACTGCCTTGTTCAGGGGTAGAATGACAGATTTTTACCTTGTCAGCTCGGGGATTCGATCTTGCAACCTTTCGGTTACTGGCCCAATGCTCTAACCACTAGGCTACCTACCGTTCCCTCAGGACACTACTCTACCACCACATATCTACAACACAAAATCCATGGGTGTTTCTCAATATGCATTCTATCGTTCTCCACAGTCTCATGCTCCGAGTGCATTCTCAGACAACGTTCTCTTGAATACATTCTTGTGAGGACGAGAGTGTGGAGAATACATAGAACATTCCATTTGAGCAGCACTCCCCCTACTGTATTACCTCACGCTGAGCAGCACTCCCCCTACTGTATTACCTCACGCTGAGCAGCACTCCCCCTACTGTATTACATCACGCTGAGCAGCACTCCCCCTACTGTATTACATCACGCCGAGCAGCACTCCCCCTACTGTATTACCTCACGCTGAGCAGCACTCCCTCTACTGTATTACCTCAGCACTCCCCCTACTGTATTACCTCAGCACTCCCCCTACTGTATTACCTCACGCTGAGCAGCACTCCCCCTACTGTATTACCTCACGCTGAGCAGCACTCCCCCTACTGTATTACCTCACGCTGAGCAGCACTCCCCCTACTGTATTACCTCACGCTGAGCAGCACTCCCCCTACTGTATTACCTCATGCTGAGCAGCACTCCCCCTACTGTATTACCTCATGCTGAGCAGCACTCCCCCTACTGTATTACCTCACGCTGAGCAGCACTCCCCCTACTGTATTACCTCACGCTGAGCAGCACTCCCCCTACTGTATTACCTCACGCTGAGCAGCACTCCCCCTACTGTAATACCTCACGCTGAGCAGCACTCCCTCTACTGCATTACCTCACGCTGAGCAGCACTCCCCCTACTGTATTACCTCACGCTGAGCAGCACTCCCCCTACTGTATTACATCACGCCGAGCAGCACTCCCCCTACTGTATTACCTCACGCCGAGCAGCACTCCCCCTACTGTATTACCTCATGCTGAGCAGCACTCCCCCTACTGTATTACCTCACGCTGAGCAGCACTCCCCCTACTGTATTACCTCACGCTGAGCAGCACTCCCCCTACTGTATTACCTCATGCTGAGCAGCACTCCCCCTACTGTATTACCTCACGCTGAGCAGCACTCCCCCTACTGTATTACCTCATGCTGAGCAGCACTCCCCCTACTGTATTACCTCACGCTGAGCAGCACTCCCCCTACTGTATTACCTCACGCTGAGCAGCACTCCCCCTACTGTATTACCTCACGCTGAGCAGCACTCCCCCTACTGTATTACCTCACGCTGAGCAGCACTCCCCCTACTGTATTACCTCACGCTGAGCAGCACTCCCCGTACTGTATTACCTCACGCCGAGCAGCACTCCCCCTACTGTATTACCTCACGCTGAGCAGCACTCCCCCTACTGTATTACCTCACGCTGAGCAGCACTCCCCCTACTGTATTACCTCACGCTGAGCAGCACTCCCCCTACTGTATTACCTCACGCTGAGCAGCACTCCCCCTACTGTATTACCTCATGCTGAGCAGCACTCCCCCTACTGTATTACCTCATGCTGAGCAGCACTCCCCCCTACTGTATTACCTCCCGCTGAGCAGCACTCCCTCTACTGTATTACCTCAGCACTCCCCCTACTGTATTACCTCACGCTGAGCAGCACTCCCCCTACTGTATTATCTCACGCTGAGCAGCACTCCCCCTACTGTATTACCTCACGCCGAGCAGTACTCCCCCTACTGTATTACCTCACGCTGAGCAGCACTCCCCCTACTGTATTACCTCACGCTGAGCAGCACTCCCCCTACTGTATTACCTCACGCTGAGCAGCACTCCCCCTACTGTATTACATCACGCCGAGCAGCACTCCCCCTACTGTATTACCTCACGCCGAGCAGCACTCCCCCTACTGTATTACCTCACGCCGAGCAGCACTCCCCCCTACTGTATTACCTCACGCCGAGCAGCACTCCCCCCTATTGTATTACATCACGCCGAGCAGCACTCCCCCCTACTGTATTACATCACGCCGAGCAGTACTCCCCCTACTGTATTACCTCACGCTGAGCAGCACTCCCCCCTACTGTATTACCTCACGCCGAGCAGCACTCCCCCTACTGTATTACCTCACGCTGAGCAGCACTCCCCCTACTGTATTACCTCACGCTGAGCAGCACTCCCCCTACTGTATTACCTCACGCTGAGCAGCACTCCCTCTACTGTATTACCTCAGCACTCCCCCTACTGTATTACCTCAGCACTCCCCCTACTGTATTACCTCAGCACTCCCCCTACTGTATTACCTCACGGTGAGCAGTACTCCCCCTACTGTATTACCTCACGCTGAGCAGCACTCCCTCTACTGCATTACCTCACGCTGAGCAGCACTCCCCCTACTGTATTACCTCACGCTGAGCAGCACTCCCCCTACTGTATTACCTCATGCTGAGCAGCACTCCCCCCTACTGTATTACCTCATGCTGAGCAGCACTCCTCCTACTGTATTACCTCATGCTGAGCAGCACTCCCCCCTACTGTATTACCTCATGCTGAGCAGCACTCCTCCTACTGTATTACCTCATGCTGAGCAGCACTCCCCCCTACTGTATTACCTCACGCTGAGCAGCACTCCCCCTACTGTATTACCTCATGCTGAGCAGCACTCCCCCCTACTGTATTACCTCATGCTGAGCAGCACTCCCCCCTACTGTATTACCTCACGCTGAGCAGCACTCCCCCTACTGTGTTACCTCATGCTGAGCAGCACTCCCCCTACTGTATTACCTCATGCTGAGCAGCACTCCCCCCTACTGTATTACCTCACGCTGAGCAGCACTCCCCCTACTGTATTACCTCATGCTGAGCAGCACTCCCCCCTACTGTATTACCTCATGCTGAGCAGCACTCCCCCTACTGTATTACCTCACGCTGAGCAGCACTCCCCCTACTGTATTACCTCACGCTGAGCAGCACTCCCCCTACTGTATTACCTCACGCTGAGCAGCACTCCCCCTACTGTATTACCTCACGCTGAGCAGCACTCCCCCCTACTGTATTACCTCACGCTGAGGAGCACTCCCCCTACTGTATTACCTCACGCTGAGCAGCACTCCCCCTACTGTATTACCTCACGCTGAGCAGCACTCCCCCTACTGTATTACCTCACGCTGCACCTCCCCATTTCACCGACCCTTCTTCCAGTCATGACAATGACAACAATATTGACGAAACAAGATATACACAAAGTAAACGTTTTACATCATAATTATCAGCTAGATACGTGAATCGTAATAATGTAGCTTTCCAGATAGTTTAACGGGCTAAATTACCTAAAACTAATGTTATGCAAGATAGATGTCAGTTCTTCGTGGCTAGCTAGCAGTAGTAGCTAACCAGTTAGGCCTATTGACTTATTACGGGTTTGTGATCTAAGGTACTTAGGCAGGTAAACATGCCAAAATTAACATAGCATGTATTTATTAACGTATCATAATAAAATATTGTAGTCGGGATACATGTGAAATATGAATAGTGTATTTTCTCTCACTCCCGACTTTCTCTCATTTTCTGTTCACCGTTAATTTAAATATATTGTGCGTCTTTTTACTGTCGTTGCGTCATATTTCTTTGCGTACTTTCTGTTGAAGCTTGCATCAATGCTTCAAAATATGTACAAACGGAGTACGCTTTGATTTGGACTCATACTCCGACACTCCCGTTCTCCAATTTCCGTGCTCGTAGCACGGTGGAATGCATTTTGAGAAACACCCCATTTTATATGTCTGTGTGTAGTGCGTATGTTATCGTGTGTGTCTGTGTGTTCTCTCTTCATCCTCCTCCCTCTTTCAGTCGCTCTCTTCCTACATATACTCACCAGGAGGGGGCAGTATGCTGTTTGGTGTTTTTCACACCACTGAACCAGGAGGGGGCAGTATGCTGCTTGGTGTTTTAACACCACTGAACCAGGAGGGGGCAGTATGCTGCTTGGTGTTTTAACACCACTGAACCAGGAGGGGGCAGTATGCTGCTTGGTGTTTTAACACCACTGAAACAGGAGGGGGCAGTATGCTGCTTGGTGTTTTAACACCACTGAACCAGGAGAGGGCAGTATGCTGCTTGGTGTTTTAACACCACTGAACCAGGAGGGGGCAGTATGCTGCTTGGTGTTTTAACACCACTGAACCAGGAGGGGGCAGTATGCTGCTTGGTGTTTTAACACCACTGAACCAGGAGGGGGCAGTATGCTGCTTGGTGTTTTAACACCACTGAACCAGGAGGGGGCAGTATGCTGCTTGGTGTTTTAACACCACTGAACCAGGAGGGGGCAGTATGCTGCTTGGTGTTTTAACACCACTGAACCAGGAGGGGGCAGTATGCTGCTTGGTGTTTTAACACCACTGAACCAGGAGGGGGCAGTATGCTGCTTGGTGTTTTAACACCACTGAACCAGGAGGGGGCAGTATGCTGCTTGGTGTTTTAACACCACTGAACCAGGAGGGGGCAGTATGCTGCTTGGTGTTTTAACACCACTGAACCAGGAGGGGGCAGTATGCTGCTTGGTGTTTTAACACCACTGAACCAGGAGGGGGCAGTATGCTGCTTGGTGTTTTAACACCACTGAACCAGGAGGGGGCAGTATGCTGCTTGGTGTTTTAACACCACTGAACCAGGAGGGGGCAGTATGCTGCTTGGTGTTTTAACACCACTGAACCAAACCAAAAATAAACCAACTGAAGAGTCAACATTGACACAGGAATGTGTGTGTCAGGGCTCGACATACAGGGGAGGTTTTGGATACCCTCCAGGCCAGTCGATATTCCCTGTCAGTAATATCATTGTCTGTGGGAGAAGAAAAAAGAATCATAATTATTATATTTTTGATCTACGCTATATAATTGATTAAAAAACATAATCTTTAGACAATCTGTTGGGCAGAGCGTGTGGCTCTCAAACAGCTGGTTGTTGCATGGAGCAAAGACCGGTAGGGGTACGAAATATGATCCAAGTTATATCTACCGGTAAAGGCAATAATGGGTATACAAACAAGGTATTTTATTTATTTTAATTTAATTCGGTCATCATGCAATAGCCTACCTTGAAAATCCTCTAGGCTATTTGGTCCTTGAAAAGTCATTGAAGTTCTTAGCCGATTTAGAAGTTTTACTGCTATGGACAGGCTGACCGGCCGCCGCGTGGACAGGCTGACTGACTAGACGTCGTGTGGACAGGCTGACTGACTGACTAGCCGTCGCGTGGACTGACTGACTGACTGACTAGACGCCGCGTGGACAGGCTGACCGGCCGCCGCGTGGACAGGCTGACTGACTGACTAGCCGTCTCGTGGACAGGCTGACTGACTGACTAGCCGTCACGTGGACTGACTGACTGACTGACTAGACGTCGTGTGGACAGGTTGACCGGCCGCCGCGTGGACAGGCTGACTGACTGACTAGCCGTCGCGTGGACTGACTGACTGACTGACTAGACGTCGTGTGGACAGGCTGACCGGCCGCCGAGTGGACAGGCTGACTGACTGACTAGCCGTCGCGTGGACTGACTGACTGACTGACTAGCCGTCGCGTGGACAGACTGACTGACTAGCCGTCGCGTGGACAGACTGACTGACTGACTGACTAGCCCCCGCGTGGACAGACAGACTGACTGATTAGCTCCCGCGTGGACAGACTGACTGGCTGACTAGCCGTCGCGTGGACAGGCTGACTGACTGACTAGCCGTCGCTTGGACAGGCTGACTGACTGACTAGCCGTCGCGTGGACAGGCTGACTGACTGACTAGCCGTCGCGTGGACAGACAGACTGACTGACTAGCCGTCGCGTGGACAGGCTGACTGACTGACTAGCCGTCGCGTGGACAGACAGACTGACTGACTAGCCCCCGCGTGGACAGACAGACTGACTGACTAGCCATCGCGTGGACAGACTGACTGACTGACTAGCCTCCGCGTGGACAGACAGACTGACTGACTAGCCCCCGCGTGGACAGACAGACTGACTAACTAGCTCCCGCGTGGACAGGCAGACTGACTGATTAGCCGTCGCGTGGACAGACTGACGACTGACTAGCCGCCGCGTGGACAGACAGACTGACTGACTAGCCATCTCGTGGACAGGATGACTGACTGACTAGCCGTCGCGTGGACAGGCTGACTGACTGACTATCCTCCGTGTGGACAGACAGACTGACTGACTAGCCTCCGCGTGGACAGACAGACAGACTGACTGACTAGCCTCCGCGTGGACAGACTGACTGACTGACTAGCCCCCGCGTGGACAGACAGACTGACTGACTATCCTCCGCGTGGACAGACTGGATGATTGACTATCCTCCGCGTGGACAGACAGACTGACTGACTAGCCCCCGCGTGGACAGACTGACTGACTGACTAGCCTCCTCGTGGACAGGCTGACTGACTGACTATCCTCCGTGTGGACAGACAGACTGACTGACTAGCCTCCGCGTGGACAGACTGACTAACTAGCCCCCGCGTGGACAGTCTGACACAAACACACTAATGAAGTCTCTCCGTGTAGCTAGTCAGTCTGACACAGACTTCGTTAGTGTGTTTGTGTGGGGACCATGCTGTCTAGTCAGGCAAGGCCCACATTATTCTGACAGTTTAGAATGTAACAGTAATGTGAATGATAATGCATAATGCCATTGTGTAGGCCTATAAAAAAAAATGCATTATTTAAAGTGGTAATGAATACTTTTTTCGCTACATTTTGTGGGGAGTTTTTTTTCTTCCCTGTAGACTATTACAATAAATATAAAATGTAGGTACTTGAAAAGTATTACTAAGTGCTTGGATAAAGTCCTTGAATTTAGCTTGCCAATGTCTGTATGAACTCTGTATAGGCTACTTGTACGTCCTCAGACATGGATGGACGTCGAATATTGACTTGTACTAACTGTGTTTGGGTAGATGGAAATCTACCAGGCAGTCAGGCAAGATCATTTTTGTACTGATATCAACCAAAATACAAAGAATTCCAGTACTAATCTTTCTAGTTCCTCCCCTGTGTAGGTGAGTGCAGGCAGTATATGCCACCTCCGTATGTACATAGCTCTCCACTGTGTAGGTGAGTAACAGGCAGTATATGCCACCTCCGTATGTACATAGCTCTCCACTGTGTAGGTGAGTAACAGGCAGTATATGCCATCTCCGTATGTAAATAGCTCTCCACTGTGTAGGTGAGTAACAGGCAGTATATGCCATCTCCGTATGTACATAGCTCTCCACTGTGTAGGTGAGTAACAGGCAGTATATGCCACCTCCGTATGTACATAGCTCTCCACTGTGTAGGTGAGTAACAGGCAGTATATGCCACCTCCGTATGTACATAGCTCTCCACTGTGTAGGTGAGTAACAGGCAGTATATGCCACCTCCGTATGTACATAGCTCTCCACTGTGTAGGTGAGTAACAGGCAGTATATGCCACCTCCGTATGTACATAGCTCTCCACTGTGTAGGTGAGTAACAGGCAGTATATGCCACCTCCGTATGTACATAGCTCTCCACTGTGTAGGTGAGTAACAGGCAGTATATGCCACCTCCGTATGTACATAGCTCTCCACTGTGTAGGTGAGTAACAGGCAGTATATGCCATCTCCGTATGTAAATAGCTCTCCACTGTGTAGGTGAGTAACAGGCAGTATATGCCACCTCCGTATGTACATAGCTCTCCACTGTGTAGGTGAGTAACAGGCAGTATATGCCACCTCCGTATGTACATAGCTCTCCACTGTGTAGGTGAGTAACAGGCAGTATATGCCACCTCCGTATGTACATAGCTCTCCACTGTGTAGGTGAGTAACAGGCAGTATATGCCACCTCCGTATGTACATAGCTCTCCACTGTGTAGGTGAGTGCAGGCAGTATATGCAATTTCCGTATGTAAATAGCTAGGCTCATTTAATTTTTCCAGGCAACCCAAAAATACACCTAACTTGCCTAATGGGCAAGTGCCTTTCAGACTTTAATGTCAATCCCTGGACAGGCTTACGAAGCTCATATGACTGGCTTACGAAGCTCACATGACTGGCTTACGAAGCTCACATGATCATATGACTGACTGTCTTACATTGCTTAATTTGAGTTACCAGACGTCACTGAATTCCACCCTGGCATTCTCTCCATAGCTGGGAATGGTTTGCTATCTGTGACACGTTGACTGACTCTCTCTCTCTGCCCCCTCCCAAAGTGCCCTGCGTGGTTTGCTTATTATAGGACGTCCTTACTGATTTTAGGGTGTCCTCGCTCACTGTCACTTGAGTAGCCGTGACGCCTCCACAGAAGGTCAAAGGCCGGACGGGAGGCTCGCGTGCTAATTACTAGTCATTGACATCGATGGACAAGCCAGCCGTGAGCAGACGCTAATCGTATGCCCGATGTCCACCAGATGCATATGCGTTAGGTTTTGCCGGATGTCTAGCCCGCGTTTTTCCCCGTACTTGACGCCCAAGTGCTTTGCTTTTTCAAATAGCTAAAAGCTAGCTAGTTGGAGTCTGGTTATGAACTTCTGTTTGTACCACAGCACGGTAAAGAAACACACAAGTTTATAATATTGAACGCATGCGGTAGACAGAAAGCACCGCAGACTAAGTGTGGAAATCCCCAATGTATTGTTCCTGGACTGCTCAATCAATGACTTCCTCTGGAGTTTGACGCAATCTGGTGGCCACGAGGCGTCCGTCCCGAGTTATTCTGATGCCGTTTTAGATTCATACAAGACGGTGGTCAGATGCCACTTAAAGTTCCCTGACCTCCTAACCCTAAAGGTTGAATCATAACTTTTTCCAGTTTACACCACCTTCACTCCCATTGACTCCTATGCATGACTAAGTGGGTGTGTTCATAAATTCACTCTGGCAGTTCAGAGAGAATAAAATGTCACAATCGCCGAATACAGTGAAATGCTTTCCACGAGCCTTTCCCAACGATGCAGAGTAAAACATGTGGAGCTATATACAGGAAGTACCAGTACCAGATCAATGTGGAGCTATATACAGGAAGTACCAGTACCAGATCAATGTGGAGCTATATACAGGAAGTACCAGATCAATGTGGAGCTATATACAGGGAGTACCAGATCAATGTGGAGCTATATACAGGGAGTACCAGATCAATGTGGAGCTATATACAGGAAGTACCAGTACCAGATCAATGTGGAGCTATATACAGGAAGTACCAGTACCAGATCAATGTGGAGCTATATACAGGAAGTACCAGTACCAGATCAATGTGGAGCTATATACAGGGAGTACCAGATCAATGTGGAGCTATATACAGGGAGTACCAGATCAATGTGGAGCTATATAAAGGAAGTACCAGTACCAGATCAATGTGGAGCTATATACAGGGAGTACCAGATCAATGTGGAGCTATATACAGGGAGTACCAGATCAATGTGGAGCTATATACAGGAAGTACCAGTGCCAGATCAATGTGGAGCTATATACAGGAAGTACCAGTACCAGATCAATGTGGAGCTATATACAGGGAGTACCAGATCAATGTGGAGCTATATACAGGAAGTACCAGATCAATGTGGAGCTATATACAGGAAGTACCAGTACCAGATCAATGTGGAGCTATATACAGGAAGTGCCAGATCAATGTGGAGCTATATACAGGAAGTACCAGTACCAGATCAATTTGGAGCTATATACAGGAAGTATCAGTACCAGATCAATGTGGAGCTATATACAGGAAGTACCAGATCAATGTGGAGCTATATACAGGAAGTACCAGTACCAGATCATTTTGGAGCTATATACAGGAAGTATCAGTACCAGATCAATGTGGAGCTATATACAGGAAGTACCAGATCAATGTGTAGCTATATACAGGAAGTACCAGTACCAGATCAATGTGGAGCTATATACAGGGAGTACCAGTACCAGATCAATGTGGAGCTATATACAGGAAGTACCAGATCAATGTGGAGCTATATACAGGAAGTACCAGTACCAGATCAATGTGGAGCTATATACAGGAAGTACCAGATCAATGTGGAGCTATATACAGGAAGTACCAGTACCAGATCAATGTGGAGCTATATACAGGGAAAAACAGATCAATGTGGAGCTATATACAGGAAGTACCAGATCAATGTGGAGCTATATACAGGAAGTACCAGTACCAGATCAATGTGGAGCTATATACAGGGAGTACCAGTACCAGATCAATGTGGAGCTATATACAGGAAGTACCAGTATCAGATCAATGTGGAGCTATATACAGGGAGTACCAGATCAATGTGGAGCTATATACAGGAAGTACCAGCACCAGATCAATGTGGAGCTATATACAGGGAGTACCAGTACCAGATCAATGTAGAGCTATATACAGGGAGTACCAGATCAATGTGGAGCTATATACAGGAAGTACCAGCACCAGATCAATGTGGAGCTATATACAGGGAGTACCAGATCAATGTGGAGCTATATACAGGAAGTACCAGCACCAGATCAATGTAGAGCTATATACAGGGAGTACCAGATCAATGTGGAGCTATATACAGGAAGTACCAGTACCAGATCAATATGGAGCTATATACAGGGAGTACCAGTACCAGATCAATGTGGAGCTATATACAGGGAGTACCAGTACCAGATCAATGTGGAGCTATATACAGGGAGTACCAGTACCAGATCAATGTGGAGCTATATACAGGGAGTACCAGATCAATGTGGAGCTATATACAGGAAGTACCAGTACCAGATCAATGTGGAGCTATATACAGGGAGTACCAGATCAATGTGGAGCTATATACAGGAAGTACCAGATCAATGTGGAGCTATATACAGGAAGTACCAGATCAATGTGGAGCTATATACAGGGAAAACCAGATCAATGTGGAGCTATATACAGGAAGTACCAGTACCAGATCAATGTGGAGCTATATACAGGGAGTACCAGATCAATGTGGAGCTATATACAGGAAGTACCAGATCAATGTGGAGCTATATACAGGGAGTACCAGTACCAGATCAATGTGGAGCTATATACAGGGAGTACCAGTACCAGATCAATGCGGAGCTATATACAGGGAGTACCAGTACCAGATCAATGTGGAGCTATATACAGGGAAAACCAGATCAATGTGGAGCTATATACAGGAAGTACCAGCACCAGATCAATGTGGAGCTATATACAGGAAGTACCAGTACCAAATCAATGTGGAGCTATATACAGGAAGTACCAGATCAATGTGGAGCTATATACAGGGAGTACCAGATCAATGTGGAGCTATATACAGGAAGTACCAGTACCAGATCAATGTGGAGCTATATACAGGAAGTATCAGTACCAGATCAATGTGGAGCTATATACAGGGAGTACCAGTACCAGATCAATGTGGAGCTATATACAGGGAGTACCAGTACCAGATCAATGTGGAGCTATATACAGGAAGTACCAGTACCAATCAATGTGGAGCTATACAGGAAGTACCAGTACCAGATCAATGTGGAGCTATATACAGGAAGTACCAGATCAATGTGGAGCTATATACAGGGAGTACCAGATCAATGTGGAGCTATATACAGGGATACCAGATCATGT
>NW_024060840.1:0-20152 GCF_016432855.1 Salvelinus namaycush
GAGTTGATCAGCCATGGGTCAGTTCAGGGAGTTGGTCAGGGAGTTTGATCAGCCATGTGGTCAGGGAGTTGATCAGCCATGTTGGTCAGGGAGTTGGTCAGGAGTTGGTCAGCCATGTTGGTCAGGGAGTTGGTCAGCCATGTTGGTCAGGGAGTTGGTCAGGGAGTTGGTCAGCCATGTTGGTCAGGGAGTTGGTCAGCCATGTTGGTCAGGGAGTTGGTCAGGGAGTTGGTCAGCCATGTTGGTCAGGGAGTTGGTCAGGGAGTTGGTCAGCCATGTTGGTCAGGGAGTTGGTCAGGGAGTTGGTCAGCCATGTTGGTCAGGGAGTTGGTCAGCCATGTTGGTCAGGGAGTTGGTCAGGGAGTTGATCAGCCATGTTGGTCAGGGAGTTGGTCAGCCATGTTGGTCAGGGAGTTGGTCAGGGAGTTGGTCAGCCATGTTGGTCAGGGAGTTGGTCAGCCATGTTGGTCAGGGAGTTGGTCAGCCATGTTGGTCAGGGAGTTGGTCAGCCATGTTGGTCAGGGAGTTGGTCAGGGAGTTGGTCAGCCATGTTGGTCAGCCATGTTGGTCAGGGAGTTGGTCAGGGAGTTGGTCAGCCATGTTGGTCAGGGAGTTGGTCAGGGAGTTGGTCAGCCATGTTGGTCAGCCATGTTGGTCAGGGAGTTGGTCAGGGAGTTGGTCAGCCATGTTGGTCAGGGAGTTGGTCAGGGAGTTGGTCAGCCATGTTGGTCAGCCATGTTGGTCAGGGAGTTGGTCAGGGAGTTGGTCAACCATGTTGGTCAGGGAGTTGGTCAACCATTTTGGTCAGGGAGTTGGTCAGCCATGGTTTGCCACTGCTGTGACAGGAATTAGACAAGTTGTAAATGCAACAAGTACTGACATTGCATCATATAATAGCACTCACAGCTTCATAATTATTTGCTTGGGGACATTTACGGTCTGTTTACATATATTTTAGAAGCTATTTGTACAGAAAATGTGTATACAACTCGAATAAACTGTATTTATAATACGTGACAATATTTTAGCCTGACAATAATTTAATTACACAATTTCTGATATATCACATGCTGTACTTTTATTTTCATGTATAAGTAATAATCAGGATTATACCTCTGCTACCGTTCATTCCGATCAGACTGGTTTGGATTTCTCCCTGACCAATATGGCTGACATTTTCACCCCATTCTGGAACTTTGAGGGTTTATGACATAGTAATTTAATAGGATCTCGATGGTGTGCACATTAACATTCTAAGAATGAGACAATATGTAAACAATGTGACTTTTGACAGAAATCAGCTACTTTGGCCACTTTCAACAAGTTAGAACGTATGAAATCTTAGCCTGTTTCTCTCCTATTTAAATGTGAAATCAGAACAGGAATAACTCTACCAATCTAAAGATGCGGCTGTTTGAGGAACCGCACCGACTGCTTTTTTAAATTAACTTTTTAAAACAACTTACATTTTTACGTATGAAATCTTCCTCTACTTCTCTACCATTCAAATCCGGCATCAGAACACTTCTTTTACTACCACAAACTACTTGTAAAGAACTGGTTTAAAGGCACACAATTTTACTTAATGTAAAATTACAATCTAGTTGTGATTTCAATAGTGTACAATTATTATTTTTTTCAGTCATTCCAATGTACTAAAACTATTTTTAGTTTGAGCATGTTTTGTTTGTTGTTCTCTAGGCTCTTTGAGGCTTGAAGCTTCCATGGTGTGGCTTTGTTGAAGTCCTGCCACACCATTCAAATTAAATCAAGCTTTATTTATACAGCACATTTCAGACATGCAATGCAATGTGCTTCACAGGGAAAAACTAATAAAAAACAATGAAAATAAAAGCTGAAATATAACTGAGATCTATAATGTGTTGGGAGAGAACTGAGATCTATAATGTGTTGGGAGAGAACTGAGATCTATAATGTGATGGGAGATAACTGAGATCTATAATTTGATGGGAGATAGCTGAGATATGTAATGTGTTGGGAGATAACTGAGATCTATAATGTGATGGGAGATAACTGAGATCTATAATTTGATGGGAGATAACTGAGATCTATAATGTGATGGGAGATAACTGAGATCTATAATGTGATGGGAGAGAACTGAGATCTATAGTGTGTTGGGAGATAACTGAGATCTATAATGTGATGGGAGATAACTGAGATCTATAATGTGTTGGGAGATAACTGAGATCTATAGTGTGTTGGGAGATAACTGAGATCTATAATGTGATGGGAGATAACTGAGATCTATAATGTGTTGGGAGATAACTGAGATCTATAGTGTGTTGGGAGATAACTGAGATCTATAATGTGATGGGAGATAACTGAGATCTATAATGTGTTGGGAGATAACTGAGATCTATAATTTGATGGGAGATAACAGAGATCTGTAATGTGTTGGGAGAGAACTGAGATCTATAATGTATTGGGAGATAACTGAGATCTATAGTGTGATGGGAGAGAACTGAGATCTGTAATGTGATGGGAGAGAGATCTGTAATGTGTTGGGAGATAACTGAGATCTATAATGTGATGGGAGATAACTGAGATCTATAATGTATTGGGAGAGAACTGAGATCTATAATGTGATGGGAGAGAACTGAGATCTATAATGTGATGGGAGATAACTGAGATCTATAATGTGTTGGGAGATAACTGAGATCTATAATGTGATGGGAGATAACTGAGATCTATAATGTGTTGGGAGATAACTGAGATCTATAATGTGATGGGAGATAACTGAGATCTATAATGTATTGGGAGAGAACTGAGATCTATAATGTGATGGGAGAGAACTGAGATCTATAATGTGTTGGGAGATAACTGAGATCTACAACACTTATCAATATTCCTTTCTACATATATATATATATATATCTGTATCTGTATGTATGTGTTGTGTCCATCTCAGTATATCGCAGATGATATGAACTTTTCCTTATATCTATAGTAAGTTTTATTGCACATTTTACCGATGGCTTTCTTTACATACCTACCTCTCCAGCCCCCCTTCTCTCAATCCATATTGTTGTTGATTTTATTATTATTATTATTATTATTATTATTATATTGTGGAACTATTCCATTGAAGGAATTCATGTTATTTTAATGCAAAAAAAAAAGGCTATAATTTGCAAGCAGAAAAGGGTGAGGTTTATCTCCGTACTCGATAACTGTATGCAAAGCTCTCTGATATCTCACCCTTTATGACCAAATACACACCGCGTTAAACCCACTATGCCACCAGGAATGACCTTCTGAAGAACATTAGCTTAGAATCAACAATGTGCTGATCATTATGAATTAATGTCAAATCAAGTGTATTGCAACACAATTTATGTCTTGATTATGATTAATTTTTAGCTCAAAATAGTGGAGAAACGTAGCTAACAAAAAAAACATACTTGAGTCTATTCAGTAAATCAAATTAATAAAATGCATTACTGTAGTAGTCGGAAAAGCGACACGATTTTTTAGAATTTCAACTTTGTTATCAGAATGACTTGTTTCACCACAGTGGCGATAGTAATGACCTGGTATCATTACATCCATGTCTTAATGAGCAGGTCTGATTTACTCTAGCCTAGAGGTCAGATAGCTGAATCCCAAACCAACCCCTAGCCCCTAGGCCTAGGGGATAGGGGTTAAGGATAGGGGTTAGGGCTAGGGGATAGGACTAGTGGACAGGGCTAGGGGATAGGGTTAGGGAATAGAAATGGGGATAGGGGTTAAGGCTAGGGGATAGGACTAGTGGACAGGGCTAGGGGATATGGATAGGGGATAGGGAAAGGGCTAGTGGATAGGGCTAAGGATAGGGGATAGGGCTAGGGGATAGAAATGGGGATAGGGGTAGGGGATAGGACTAGTGGACAGGGCTAGGGGATAGGGCTAGGGGATAGGGCTAGGGGATAGGACTAGTGGACAGGGCTAGGGGATAGGGCTAGGGGATAGGGCTAGGGGATAGGACTAGGGAAAGGGCTAGGGGATAGGACTAGTGGACAGGGCTAGGGGATAGGGCTAGGGGATAGGACTAGGGAAAGGGCTAGGGGATAGGGGTTAGGAATAGTAGACCTAGGACCCCCTGCCATGATCAGAGATCAGAGACTATGTCCCCTATAGAACCATATTCCCTACATAGTGCACTACTTTAGACCAGAGCCCTATAGAACCCTATTCCCTATATAGTGCACTACTTTAGACCAGAGCCCTATAGAACCCTATTCCCTATATAGTGCACTACTTTAGACCAGGGCCCTATAGAACCCTATTCCCTATATAGTGCACTACTTTAGACCAGAGCCCTATAGAACCCTATTCCCTATATAGTGCACTACTTTTGAGCAGTGGTGCACTATAGAACCCTATTCCCTATATAGTGCACTACTTTAGACCAGAGCCCTATAGAACCCTATTCCCTATATAGTGCACTACTTTAGACCAGAGCCCTATAGAACCCTATTCCCTATATAGTGCACTACTTTAGACCAGAGCCCTATAGAACCCTATTCCCTATATAGTGCACTACTTTAGACCAGAGCCCTATAGAACCCTATTCCCTATATAGTGCACTACTTTAGACCAGAGCCCTATAGAACCCTATTCCCTATATAGTGCACTACTTTAGACCAGAGCCCTATAGAACCCTATTCCCTATATAGTGTACTACTTTTGAGCAGTGGTGCACTATAAAGGTAATAGGGTGCCCTTTGGAAGGCAGACAGATAGAACAGATAAAAGGCCTATTGTGTGTGATCTTAGCTTTAAGTTATTTCATTCATGTTGGTTATTCTTCAAACATTCCAACTGCCAACTCATCTCGTATGATAATATCATTGTTATTACAAATGCTTGTTATTGTTGTCTTTTTGTTATTGTTGTTTTGTTATTGTTTACCCTTTTTGTTCTATGATTTTCCTTGCCTTTACGGTTTTAATCTTGAACATGTTGAACAATGAAGTAATTTTCATTTCGTTTGATCAGCTGTGAATTTGTACTGACTGCGTCGATCTGGTCGATTTGGTTGTGTGTGTGTGTGTGTGTGTGTGTGTGTGTGTGTGTGTGTGTGTGTGTGTGTGTGTGTGTGTGTGTGTGTGTGTGTGTGTGTGTGTATGTCTGGTTTTGCTGTGAAGTAATCCTGTAGTTAGTAATGACGTAGTCATAGGTTAGTCAGTTAGTTAGTTAGTGTGACACCTCGTCAGTCCCACTCTCCTTTCTCTTCTTCTGTCTATCACACGCCGCCGTCATGTGTTCGTCTGCGTCACGTGTATCTCAGGTGGGCGAGGAGGACTGATCTATCTTAACACCAAAAATACAATTAGAAAAGCACAAATAAAGATTAGTCACAATATCACTGAGAGAACCTTCCTATCACTGACGCACTAGACGACACAGTCAATGGGGTTCCCCTGAAAGAACCTTCCTATCACTGACGCACTAGACGACACAGTCAATGGGGTTCCTCTGAAAGAACCTTCCTATCACTGACGCACTAGACGACACAGTCAATGGGGTTCCCCCTGAAAGAACCTTCCTATCACTGACGCACTAGACGACACAGTCAATGGGGTTCCTCTGAAAGAACCTTCCTATCACTGAAGCACTAGACGACACAGTCAATGGGGTTCCCCTGAAAGAACCTCGCTGTTGGAACAGTAGAATTGGAATGAGAACGCCTTGTTCTAAGAGGATCACATCGTTCTATAGCTACCATGTCCCTGTACTGTATACCATCTTGCTACATAGTCTAAAGACCATGTCCCTGTAGTGTATACCATCTTGCTACATAGTCTAAAGACCATGTCCCTGTACTGTATACCATCTTGCTACATAGTCTAAAGACCATGTCCCTGTAGTGTATACCATCTTGCTACATAGTCTAAAGACCATGTCCCTGTAGTGTATACTATCTTGCTACATAGTCTAAAGACCATGTCCCTGTAGTGTATACTATCTTGCTACATAGTCTAAAGACCATGTCCCTGTACTGTATACCATCTTGCTACATAGTCTAAAGACCATGTCCCTGTAGTGTATACCATCTTGCTACATAGTCTAAAGACCATGTCCCTGTAGTGTATACCATCTTGCTACATAGTCTAAAGACCATGTCCCTGTAGTGTATACTATCTTGCTACATAGTCTAAAGACCATGTCCCTGTAGTGTATACTATCTTGCTACATAGTCTAAAGACCATGTCCCTGTAGTGTATACCATCTTGCTACATAGTCTAAAGACCATGTCCCTGTAGTGTATACCATCTTGCTACATAGTCTAAAGACCATGTCCCTGTAGTGTATACCATCTTGCTACATAGTCTAAAGACCATGTCCCTGTAGTGTATACCATCTTGCTACATAGTCTAAAGACCATGTCCCTGTAGTGTATACCATCTTGCTACATAGACCATGTTGAATCCGAGAATATGACTTATATAAATATTATGACATGTATTGATTATAGTGATATATTTCAGCCGTCCGAGAAAACGTCTGTAAATGAACACAACAACAACGACAGAATATATGGTAACCAGCCAGTCAAAACACAGGAACCACATGTCAAAACACAGGAACCACATGTCAAAACATAGGAACCACATGTCAAAACACAGGAACCACATGTCAAAACACAGGAACCACATGTCAAAACATAGGAACCACATGTCAAAACACAGGAACCACATGTCAAAACACAGGAACCACATGTCAAAACACAGGAACCACATGTCAAAACACAGGAACCACATGTCAAAACACAGGAACCACATGTCAAAACACAGGAACCACATGTCAAAACATAGGAACCACATGTCAAAACACAGGAACCACATGTCAAAACACAGGAACCACATGTCAAAACATAGGAACCACATGTCAAAACACAGGAACCACATGTCAAAACATAGGAACCACATGTCAAAACACAGGAACCACATGTCAAAACACAGGAACCACATGTCAAAACACAGGAACCACATGTCAAAACATAGGAACCACATGTCAAAACACAGGAACCACATGTCAAAACACAGGAACCACATGTCAAAACACAGGAACCACATGTCAAAACATAGGAACCACATGTCAAAACACAGGAACCACATGTCAAAACATAGGAACCACATGTCAAAACACAGGAACCACATGTCAAAACATAGGAACCACATGTCAAAACATAGGAACCACATGTCAAAAAACAGGAACCACATGTCAAAACACAGGAACCACATGTCAAAACACAGGAACCACATGTCAAAACACAGGAACCACATGTCAAAACATAGGAACCAGCCAGTCAAAACACAGGAAGCACAAATACACAGCAGTTAAGACATTAGTTAGTCATCACACCTGGACACCTGCTTCTGAAATGGCACCCTATACCCTATGAAGTGCACTACATAGGGAGTAGGGTGCTATATGAGCCCTGTTCAAAACTAGTGCACTACATAGGGAGTAGGGTGCTATATGAGCCCTGTTCAAAACTAGTGCACTACATAGGGAGTAGGGTGCTATATGAGCCCTGTTCAAAACTAGTGCACTACATAGGGATTAGGGTGCCATTCTGGTCAAAACTAGTGCACTACATAGGGATTAGGGTGCCATTCTGGTCAAAACTAGTGCACTACATAGGGATTAGGGTGCCATTTTGAATACAGTCTATGTAACAACATCACACCATGTGTTTATCAGTAGGCATCTCTATAGGGACCTGTACTCTCTTTATTCCTCCAAGAGGAACTGCTGTTGTTTAAGATACCACTCCAGCCTGATCCCAGATCTGTTTCTGCTCTCTGGACAACTCCATTGATGTCATTGTTATGACAATTCCATAGGAGTTGTCAAGAGAGCGGAAACAGGCACCCAGGCTAGACTGACTGGCACCCAGGCTAAAATGACAGGCACCCAGGCTAAACCGACTGGCACCCAGGCTAAACCGACTGGCACACAGGCTAAACCGACTGGCACACAGGCTAAACCGACTGGCACACAGGCTAAACTTACTGGCACCCAGGCTAAACTGACTGGCACCCAGGCTAAACCGACTGGCACCCAGGCTAAACCGACTGGCACCCAGGCTAAACTGACTGGCACCCAGGCTAAACTGACTGGCACCCAGGCTAAACTGACTGGCACCCAGGCTAAACAGACTGGCACCCAGGCTAAACAGACTGGCACCCAGGCTAAACTGACTGGCACCCAGGCTAAACAGACTGGCACCCAGGCTAAACAGACTGGCACCCAGGCTAAACTGACTGGCACCCAGGCTAAACAGACTGGCACCCAGGCTAAACAGACTGGCACCCAGGCTAAACAGACTGGCACCCAGGCTAAACCGACTGGCACCCAGGCTAAACAGACTGGCACCCAGGCTAAACAGACTGGCACCCAGGCTAAACAGACTGGCACCCAGGCTAAACAGACTGGCACCCAGGCTAAACTGACTGGCACCCAGGCTAAACTGACTGGCACCCAGGCTAAACAGACTGGCACCCAGGCTAAACAGACTGGCACCCAGGCTAAACAGACCTTCCACTCTCTCCTTCTACAACGTATCTCTCTCCATCCACCACGTGGAAGGTGATATAATGAGGATGACTAACTTCTGTGGCGTGAATTATGAAATGTATGAAATTACAATTGTCTGCACACAAGACATGTAAATTACTATGATAAGAAAGCATCTGCTAAATGTCATATATTATTGTCTTAGTCATTGTTTACAAGGAGATGTTGTATTTCCTGTTTCCTTCACCATGTACTGTTCTAATAAAGTCACATGACTGTCCTTATTCACCTGGTATGTCTGTTCTATTCATTGAACCTTTTTGTTTGTTTTGTCTTAAGAGTCTTTAGGTCTATTTTTAAAGAAACCCCCCCCCCAAAAAAAATATGATTATTTTACAAGCACTTATTTTTTTGTATACTACCACTGACTTAGCTGATAACTCTAACTAGTATGTGGAGGGAAAACAGGCCGACTTACTAAGATTGTGATATGTTCAGTGGTGACCCGTGTTTCAGGGCAGGTGGGGCAGAGCCTTGTATTGATGTTATTTTTGGCATTAATACGTGTCACATATCAGTTTGCAAACAATGTAAAATCAATGCACACAAATATTGTCTCTTTTTTTTTGTTTTCTTGAGTAAGGCAGCTCCACAATGCAGGTGTTTCAGCCTAGCTCAGTGCTTTCTGTGGTGGGTGGGGCAGCCAGCGGGAAATACAGAGCGTAGGGGTTGGTAATGTTCTCTAGTTGCGCCGTGATTGGCTCAGTGTTCTGTCACTCGTGGGGGACACTACACTACTTCACTGCAAAATCTACGGGGAGAGCTCGAAAATTAAATAGAGGTGCCCATCCAAGAAGTGTCAAGGTCATTGGCCACAGATAAAATGAAGTCAGATCACGTTATATCTACAGTAGCTTTGATTGGACTGATCATGTCAACATCTTACTTTCAAAGTCTTAGCTAGCAAACTAGGCAAGCAGTCATCATCATGAATCAAGTCGACAATCTACTGGCAAATCCTTTATAATCCTTGTCAGATGAAGAGAAATTATGAAGAGAAATTATAACGGTGCTCATCGGACATTGGACATAAGCATTACACAACAAGTTGTAAATCCCATATTCAACAATGAGTGGTTTGGAAGGAATCAGTGGCTAACTGCAAGCATTGCAAAGCAATCATTAGCCTGCTATTCAGTGGAGTGGGTGTGAAGTCCAAGTCTGGGTTTAAGGGTCTCTTTTCCAGGCTTAAAAGGATAAACATTCAACATTGGACATGTTGTCAATTCAGCATGATTTATGCCGTGTTAAAAACAACTGGAAACTCTGAACTGGGTATTCTCAGACTTGGGTGAGTTCAAATCAACTGGGATCAACTTTTCCCTTTCTGGGAAAATAGGTTTTGAGCGGTCATCCAACTCGGAATTCCATGTGAGGAACTCAGTCCTCTTTCTAGAGCTCCGACCTGAAGATCACGAATGTCATGATTCGACCTTGTTTTTTTCACAGTTCCCAGTTGTCTTGAAAGCACCATAAATCTGGAGAATGACAGACTTTGATTACAAAGTTTGATGACAAAATTTGTCCACGAAGGACCACCACACCACCTTCCTGTTCAAATGAGCACAACAAGGTGAGTTCAAAAATGTATTGTATGCTGCTGCATAAATGATGTACTCTGCCAGGCAGATATGTATACTGTAGCTAAGAAAGTAATACTAAGTGTATGTTGTGTAGTAAGCTGTTAGAAGCCCATGTGCCTCACCCTAATATGTTGGTCTATTTTCCCCTCTTAATTTCACATACTGTTCTGACTTGGTGGTGCACATGTAGCCTATAGCCTGTTTTAGAGAAATGTAATCATCGAATATTGTAAGAGCTTTCATTGTCTGCTTATATGCCCCCTTTATTTATCCTACGGTTCTGACTTGGTGTACAGGGAGAATACTGTAAGAACGGCCCATGTTCTGAATTCTGTCGCTGTACATTTCAAAAGTGCTGAACAAATAGTTATGACTACGTCCATCCACTCGTCGTCTCCTTATGCCATAGTTTGTACATCTCAATTGTCGGTAGAAACCACATTTGTTTAAGCAAGTCAGCCATATCAGCTATGTTTTTTAAAAGGCAGTAAATGAGGCTGAATGAACTGTGTCGCTGCCAGACAAGGCTCCGCTGATAGCCAGGTGTAGTAGTGGTAAGGTTTTGGGACTCTGCTGATGGGACTCTGCTGTTGGGACAGCTTTATGTAGGCCCTAACAGTTTGTGGGCACCGTTTGTCACCGTTATAGTCCAGTTTATATATTGTTTAGTGTTGTGTTGTGTAGCGGCTTTGCTGGCATGCATTAAAAAAAAAATTGGGTGAGTTTGCCCCACTAAGATTTACATGCTAAAATCGCCACTGGATATGTTGTTGCCTCACCTAGCTATCTTAAGATGAATGCACTACTGTAAGTCTCTCTGGATAAGAGCGTGTAAATGTCAAATGTTGTCATTGAGATACACATCACTTTTGCAGGAAAAAAATCATTCAAGATAGCAGGTGTTGATGTGCTGTGTTCTTTGTTGTGGAAGAGAGATTATCTGCTTTCATTCAAGATGAGTCTATTGGCAATAGTAATAAAACCACATCAATGAAACCGTATAAATGTTTTGATGCCAACTCTAATGACCGTTCCTGCTTCCTTGCCCTGGAGTCGTGCAGGACCTCGATAGAGGGCAGGTGGCAGCCGGAGTCTGCAGTTTGTCCTTGCAGCAGGCAGACACAGATCCAACGATGGTGATGGAAGAGGTGAGGATGGACTCAAGGCTGGATGAGTAAAACCAGATCAGGATTGACTGGGAGATTTTACGTTTCTTTCAGCTGGACATGTTTAGCTGGGAGAGTTTGTCTTTTAGCATTTCTGGAATGATCAAATAAAATCAAATGTATTTATATAGCCCTTCTTACATCAGCTGATATCTCAAAGTGCTGTACAGAAACCCAGCCTAAAACCCCAAACAGCAAGCAATGCAGGTGTAGAAGCACGGTGGCTAGGAAAAACTCCCTAGAAAGGCCAAAACCTAGGAAGAAACCTAGAGAGGAACCAGGCTATGAGGGGTGACCAGTCCTCTTCTGGCTGTGCTGGGTGGAGATTATAACAGAACATGGCCAAGATGTTCAAATGTTCATAAATGACCAGCATGGTCAAATAATAATAATCACAGTAGTTGTCGAGGGTGCAGCAAGTCAGCACCTCAGGAGTAAATGTCAGTTGGCTTTTCATAGCCGATCATTAAGAGTATCTCTACCGCTCCTGCTGTCCCTAGAGAGTTGAAAACAGCAGGTCTGGGACAGGTAGCACGTCCGGTGAACAGGTCAGGGTTCCATAGCCGCAGGCAGAACAGTTGAAACTGGAGCAGCAGCACGGCCAGGTGGACTGGGGACAGCAAGGAGTCATGTCGTGGCAGAATCAGATTTAGCTAGGTAACATAGATAGATAAGATGTTATTTTCATCATATGCATGTGAGATACTTGTCATTAGAATCTTCTGAGCTAGGGTAACTTAGGACCAGAGAGGGGAGAGGTCAGGCTTGTCTTCATAAGTCAATGTATCTGTTAAACCATGTGGTGCTAAGTAGAATATCAGAAGGGGAGGAGGACAGAGTGGAACGTTGGTTTCTTATGGGAACGTTGTTTGTAACTATTCCTAAACCATGTGAAGGGATGGAGTTATTAATTGGGGAACCAGTTAGTTATCTCATACAATGTCTGTACGCCAGTCACTCCCTACTTTTCTCATAGGGGGAAGGAGTTTGGCCGTGTTTGGAACCATTGTATGTCCCCTCTGAGGTTGCCCTTATCTTGACCTAGTATTTGACCTAAGGGGCTCACTGTCTGATTTTGAGTTTGTCCAGGTTTGGGAATATCTCGAAATGACAATTGATATATGCCATTGGATGAGGTAATGGTTGGTAGACAGTGAAGTACCAAGCATGAGATTGAAACCTTGTCTTGGGAGATCAAACTGAACGATGATTTATAGCTGATGCTGTCTAGCGATAGGATACTCCTCTTTCGGGTAAAGGATTCTTTGTAAGTTGAGAGGGGTGTATCTTGGCTATAAATGAAACTAAGAATTGTTTTGTAAGCACTCTCAGAGAATTCATTTATAGACACTGAATTGATCTGAGTCATTAAAGGGCTTTGGTGAAGCTTGTATATATATTAAAAATGGAATATATAATTTAACTCTGACTTGTGTGTGGTTGGCTCTCTCTCTCTCTTTATTGAGTAATACAGGAAATTACCACGACAGTCATCATGCCAGGTAGTCCTGAGGCATGGTCCTAGGGCTCAGGTCCTCCGAGAGAAAGAAAGAGAGAAAGAGAGAATTAGAGAGAGCATACTTAAATTAACACAGGACACCGGATAAGACAGGAGAAGTACTCCAGATATAACAAACTGACCCTAGACCCCTGACTCATAAACTAATGCAGCATAAATACTGGAGGCTGAGACAGGAGGGGTCAGGAGACATATCACATCCAATGATACCCCCGGACAGGGCCAAATAGGAAGGATATAACCCCACCCACTTTGCCAAAGCACAGCCCCCACACCACTAGAGGGATATCTTCAACCACCAACTTACCATCCTGAGACAAGGCCGAGTATTGCCCACAAAGAAGTTTGTGATATTGATATTGCCTGTTAGCTCTGCAGAGATAAAGTCTACTAACAATCTCCTTGCATATGTCTTTAGGTTATCTATGCTGTTAGGATGTAGTGTAGGCCCATGTTGACAGTGTCATCCACAAACCTGTTAGCTCTGTAGGCAAACTGCAGTGGGTCGAGGGAGGCATCAGTGATGGTTTGGGACAGTGCCTGTTAGCTCTGTAGGGAGGCGTCCGTGATGGTTTGGGACAGTGCCTGTTAGCTCTGTAGGGAGTGATGGTTTGGGACAGTGTCTGTTAGCTCTGTAGGGAGTGATGGTTTGGGACAGTGTCTGTTAGCTCTGTAGGGATTGATGGTTTGGGACAGTGTCTGTTAGCTCTGTAGGGAGTGATGGTTTGGGACAGTGTCTGTTAGCTCTGTAGGGAGTGATGGTTTGGGACAGTGCCTGTTAGCTCTGTAGGGAGTGATGGTTTGGGACAGTGCCTGTTAGCTCTGTAGGGAGTGATGGTTTGGGACAGTGTCTGTTAGCTCTGTAGGGAGGAGTCAGGGATGGTTTGGGACAGAGTCTGTTAGCTCTGTAGGGAGGAGTCAGGGATGGTTTGGGACAGTGCCTGTTAGCTCTGTAGGGAGTGATGGTTTGGGACAGTGCCTGTTAGCTCTGTAGGGAGTGATGGTTTGGGACAGTGTCTGTTAGCTCTGTAGGGAGGCGTCAGTGATGGTTTGGGACAGTGTCTGTTAGCTCTGTAGGGAGTGATGGTTTGGGACAGTGCCTGTTAGCTCTGTAGGGAGTGATGGTTTGGGACAGTGTCTGTTAGCTCTGTAGGGAGTGATGGTTTGGGACAGTGTCTGTTAGCTCTGTAGGGAGTGATGGTTTGGGACAGAGTCTGTTAGCTCTGTAGGGAGTGATGGTTTGGGACAGTGCCTGTTAGCTCTGTAGGGAGTGATGGTTTGGGACAGTGTCTGTTAGCTCTGTAGGGAGTGATGGTTTGGGACAGTGCCTGTTAGCTCTGTAGGGAGTGATGGTTTGGGACAGTGCCTGTTAGCTCTGTAGGGAGTGATGGTTTGGGACAGTGTCTGTTAGCTCTGTAGGGAGTGATGGTTTGGGACAGTGTCTGTTAGCTCTGTAGGGAGTGATGGTTTGGGACAGTGCCTGTTAGCTCTGTGGGGAGTGATGGTTTGGGACAGAGTCTGTTAGCTCTGTAGGGAGTGATGGTTTGGGACAGAGTCTGTTAGCTCTGTAGGGAGTGATGGTTTGGGACAGTGCCTGTTAGCTCTGTAGGGAGTGATGGTTTGGGACAGTGTCTGTTAGCTCTATAGGGAGGAGTCAGGGATGGTTTGGGACAGTGTCTGTTAGCTCTGTAGGGAGGAGTCAGGGATGGTTTGGGACAGTGTCTGTTAGCTCTGTAGGGAGGAGTCAGTGATGGTTTGGGACAGTGTCTGTTAGCTCTGTAGGGAGTGATGGTTTGGGACAGTGTCTGTTAGCTCTGTAGGGAGGAGTCAGGGATGGTTTGGGACAGTGTCTGTTAGCTCTGTAGGGAGTGATGGTTTGGGACAGTGCCTGTTAGCTCTGTAGGGAGTGATGGTTTGGGACAGTGTCTGTTAGCTCTGTAGGGAGTGATGGTTTGAGACAGTGTCTGTTAGCTCTGTAGGGAGGAGTCAGGGATGGTTTGGGACAGTGTCTGTTAGCTCTGTAGGGAGTGATGGTTTGGGACAGTGTCTGTTAGCTCTGTAGGGAGTGATGGTTTGGGACAGTGTCTGTTAGCTCTGTAGGGAGGAGTCAGGGATGGTTTGGGACAGTGCCTGTTAGCTCTGTAGGGAGGAGTCAGGGATGGTTTGGGACAGTGTCTGTTAGCTCTGTAGGGAGTGATGGTTTGGGACAGTGTCTGTTAGCTCTGTAGGGAGTGATGGTTTGGGACAGTGTCTGTTAGCTCTGTAGGGAGTGATGGTTTGGGACAGTGCCTGTTAGCTCTGTAGGGAGTGATGGTTTGGGACAGTGCCTGTTAGCTCTGTAGGGAGTGATGGTTTGGGACAGTGTCTGTTAGCTCTGTAGGGAGTGATGGTTTGGGACAGTGTCTGTTAGCTCTGTAGGGAGTGATGGTTTGGGACAGTGCCTGTTAGCTCTGTGGGGAGTGATGGTTTGGGACAGAGTCTGTTAGCTCTGTAGGGAGTGATGGTTTGGGACAGAGTCTGTTAGCTCTGTAGGGAGTGATGGTTTGGGACAGTGCCTGTTAGCTCTGTAGGGAGTGATGGTTTGGGACAGTGTCTGTTAGCTCTATAGGGAGGAGTCAGGGATGGTTTGGGACAGTGTCTGTTAGCTCTGTAGGGAGGAGTCAGGGATGGTTTGGGACAGTGTCTGTTAGCTCTGTAGGGAGGAGTCAGTGATGGTTTGGGACAGTGTCTGTTAGCTCTGTAGGGAGTGATGGTTTGGGACAGTGTCTGTTAGCTCTGTAGGGAGGAGTCAGGGATGGTTTGGGACAGTGTCTGTTAGCTCTGTAGGGAGTGATGGTTTGGGACAGTGCCTGTTAGCTCTGTAGGGAGTGATGGTTTGGGACAGTGTCTGTTAGCTCTGTAGGGAGTGATGGTTTGGGACAGTGTCTGTTAGCTCTGTAGGGAGGAGTCAGGGATGGTTTGGGACAGTGTCTGTTAGCTCTGTAGGGAGTGATGGTTTGGGACAGTGTCTGTTAGCTCTGTAGGGAGTGATGGTTTGGGACAGTGTCTGTTAGCTCTGTAGGGAGGAGTCAGGGATGGTTTGGGACAGTGCCTGTTAGCTCTGTAGGGAGGAGTCAGGGATGGTTTGGGACAGTGTCTGTTAGCTCTGTAGGGAGTGATGGTTTGGGACAGTGTCTGTTAGCTCTGTAGGGAGTGATGGTTTGGGACAGTGTCTGTTAGCTCTGTAGGGAGTGATGGTTTGGGACAGTGCCTGTTAGCTCTGTAGGGAGTGATGGTTTGGGACAGTGTCTGTTAGCTCTGTAGGGAGTGATGGTTTGGGACAGTGCCTGTTAGCTCTGTAGGGAGTGATGGTTTGGGACAGTGTCTGTTAGCTCTGTAGGGAGTGATGGTTTGGGACAGTGTCTGTTAGCTCTGTAGGGAGTGATGGTTTGGGACAGTGCCTGTTAGCTCTGTAGGGAGTGATGGTTTGGGACAGTGCCTGTTAGCTCTGTAGGGAGTGATGGTTTGGGACAGTGCCTGTTAGCTCTGTAGGGAGTGATGGTTTGGGACAGTGCCTGTTAGCTCTGTAGGGAGTGATGGTTTGGGACAGTGTCTGTTAGCTCTGTAGGGAGTGATGGTTTGGGACAGTGTCTGTTAGCTCTGTAGGGAGTGATGGTTTGGGACAGTGTCTGTTAGCTCTGTAGGGAGTGATGGTTTGGGACAGTGCCTGTTAGCTCTGTAGGGAGTGATGGTTTGGGACAGTGTCTGTTAGCTCTGTAGGGAGTGATGGTTTGGGACAGTGCCTGTTAGCTCTGTAGGGAGTGATGGTTTGGGACAGTGTCTGTTAGCTCTGTAGGGAGTGATGGTTTGGGACAGTGTCTGTTAGCTCTGTAGGGAGTGATGGTTTGGGACAGTGCCTGTTAGCTCTGTAGGGAGTGATGGTTTGGGACAGTGTCTGTTAGCTCTGTAGGGAGTGATGGTTTGGGACAGTGTCTGTTAGCTCTGTAGGGAGTGATGGTTTGGGACAGAGTCTGTTAGCTCTGTAGGGAGTGATGGTTTGGGACAGTGCCTGTTAGCTCTGTAGGGAGTGATGGTTTGGGACAGTGCCTGTTAGCTCTGTAGGGAGTGATGGTTTGGGACAGTGTCTGTTAGCTTTTGTAGGGAGTGATGGTTTGGGACAGTGTCTGTTAGCTCTGTAGGGAGTGATGGTTTGGGACAGTGTCTGTTAGCTCTGTAGGGAGTGATGGTTTGGGACAGTGTCTGTTAGCTCTGTAGGGAGTGATGGTTTGGGACAGTGTCTGTTAGCTCTGTAGGGAGTGATGGTTTGGGACAGTGTCTGTTAGCTCTGTAGGGAGGAGTCAGTGATGGTTTGGGACAGTGTCTGTTAGCTCTGTAGGGAGGAGTCAGGGATGGTTTGGGACAGTGCCTGTTAGCTCTGTAGGGAGGAGTCAGGGATGGTTTGGGACAGTGTCTGTTAGCTCTGTAGGGAGTGATGGTTTGGGACAGTGTCTGTTAGCTCTGTAGGGAGTGATGGTTTGGGACAGTGTCTGTTAGCTCTGTAGGGAGGAGTCAGTGATGGTTTGGGACAGTGTCTGTTAGCTCTGTAGGGAGTGATGGTTTGGGACAGTGCCTGTTAGCTCTGTAGGGAGTGATGGTTTGGGACAGTGTCTGTTAGCTCTGTAGGGAGGAGTCAGTGATGGTTTGGGACAGTGTCTGTTAGCTCTGTAGGGAGTGATGGTTTGGGACAGTGTCTGTTAGCTCTGTAGGGAGTGATGGTTTGGGACAGTGCCTGTTAGCTCTGTAGGGAGTGATGGTTTGGGACAGTGTCTGTTAGCTCTGTAGGGAGTGATGGTTTGGGACAGTGCCTGTTAGCTCTGTAGGGAGTGATGGTTTGGGACAGTGTCTTTTAGCTCTGTAGGGAGTGATGGTTTGGGACAGTGTCTGTTAGCTCTGTAGGGAGTGATGGTTTGGGACAGTGCCTGTTAGCTCTGTAGGGAGTGATGGTTTGGGACAGTGCCTGTTAGCTCTGTAGGGAGGAGTCAGGGATGGTTTGGGACAGTGTCTGTTAGCTCTGTAGGGAGTGATGGTTTGGGACAGTGTCCTGTTAGCTCTGTAGGGAGTGATGGTTTGGGACAGTGTCTGTTAGCTCTGTAGGGAGTGATGGTTTGGGACAGTGCCCTGTTAGCTCTGTAGGGAGTGATGGTTTGGGACAGTGTCTGTTAGCTCTGTAGGGAGTGATGGTTTGGGACAGTGCCTGTTAGCTCTGTAGGGAGTGATGGTTTGGGACAGTGTCTGTTAGCTCTGTAGGGAGTGATGGTTTGGGACAGTGTCTGTTAGCTCTGTAGGGAGTGATGGTTTGGGACAGTGCCTGTTAGCTCTGTAGGGAGTGATGGTTTGGGACAGTGCCTGTTTAGCTCTGTAGGGAGTGATGGTTTGGGACAGTGCCTGTTAGCTCTGTAGGGAGTGATGGTTTGGGACAGTGCCCTGTTAGCTCTGTAGGGAGTGATGGTTTGGGACAGTGTCTGTTAGCTCTGTAGGGAGTGATGGTTTGGGACAGTGTCTGTTAGCTCTGTAGGGAGTGATGGTTTGGGACAGTGTCTGTTAGCTCTGTAGGGAGTGATGGTTTGGGACAGTGCCTGTTAGCTCTGTAGGGAGTGATGGTTTGGGACAGTGTCTGTTAGCTCTGTAGGAAGTGATGGTTTGGGACAGTGCCTGTTAGCTCTGTAGGGAGTGATGGTTTGGGACAGTGTCTGTTAGCTCTGTAGGGAGTGATGGTTTGGGACAGTGTCTGTTAGCTCTGTAGGGAGTGATGGTTTGGGACAGTGCCTGTTAGCTCTGTAGGGAGTGATGGTTTGGGACAGTGTCTGTTAGCTCTGTAGGGAGTGATGGTTTGGGACAGTGTCCTGTTAGCTCTGTAGGGAGTGATGGTTTGGGACAGTGCCTGTTAGCTCTGTAGGGAGTGATGGTTTGGGACAGTGCCTGTTAGCTCTGTAGGGAGTGATGGTTTGGGACAGTGCCTGTTAGCTCTGTAGGGAGTGCTGGTTTGGGACAGTGTCTGTTAGCTCTGTGTAGGAGTGTTGTGTTTTGGGACAGTGTCTGTTAGCTCTGTAGGGAGTGATGGTTTGGGACAGTGTCTGTTAGCTCTGTAGGGAGTGATGGTTTGGGACAGTGTCTGTTAGCTCTGTAGGGAGTGATGGTTTGGGACAGTGTCTGTTAGCTCTGTAGGAGGCGTCAGTGATGGTTTGGGACAGTGTCTGTTAGCTCTGTAGGGAGTGATGGTTTGGGACAGTGTCCTGTTAGCTCTGTAGGGAGTGATGGTTTGGGACAGTGTCTGTTAGCTCTGTAGGGAGGAGTCAGTGATGGTTTGGGACAGTGTCTGTTAGCTCTGTAGGGAGGAGTCAGGGATGGTTTGGGACAGTGCCTGTTAGCTCTGTAGGGAGAGTCAGGGATGGTTTGGGACAGTGTCTGTTAGCTCTGTAGGGAGTGATGGTTTGGGACAGTGTCTGTTAGCTCTGTAGGGAGGGATGGTTTGGGACAGTGTCTGTTAGCTCTGTAGGGAGGAGTCAGTGATGGTTTGGGACAGTGTCTGTTAGCTCTGTAGGGAGTGATGGTTTGGGACAGTGCCTGTTAGCTCTGTAGGGAGTGATGGTTTGGGACAGTGTCTGTTAGCTCTGTAGGGAGGAGTCAGTGATGGTTTGGGACAGTGTCTGTTAGCTCTGTAGGGGAGTAGGATGGTTTGGACAGTGTCTGTTAGCTCTGTAGGGAGTGATGGTTTGGGACAGTGTCTGTTAGCTCTGTAGGGAGTGATGGTTTGGGACCGTGTCTGTTAGCTCTGTAGGGAAGTGATGGTTTGGGACAGTGTCCTGTTAGCTCTGTAGGGAGTGATGGTTTGGGACAGTGTCTGTTAGCTCTGTAGGGAGTGGATGGTTTGGGACAGTGTCTGTTAGCTCTGTAGGGAGTGATGGTTTGGGACAGTGTCCTGTTAGCTCTGTAGGGAGGAGTCAGGCATGGTTTGGGACAGTGCCTGTTTAGCTCTGTAGGGAGAGTCATGGTGGATTGTTTGGGACAGTGTCCTGTTAGCTCTGTAGGGAGTGATGTGTTTGTGGGACAGTGTCCTGGTAGCTCTGTAGGGAAGTGATTGTTTGGGACAGTGTCTGTTAGCTCTGTAGGGAGGGGATGGTTTGGACAGATGTCTGTTAGCTCTGGTAGGGAGTGATGGTTTGGGGACAGTGGCCTGTTAGCTCTGTAGGGAGTGATGGTTTGGAGACAGTGTCCGTTAGCGTCTGTAGGGAGTGATGGTTTGGGGACAGTGTCTGTTA
>NW_024060841.1:0-210914 GCF_016432855.1 Salvelinus namaycush
ACCTCTAAAGTAGACCAGAGTCTTTCAATCGGGAGCCATTTTTGCTCCCGCCCAGCATCAACATCTGAGGTCCCTGCCAAGCGTGGGATTGAGAAACAAACTCTACTTCTCCTCTGAGGTTGATTAACTCAAATGGCAAAATAAGGAAACCATCATCACTCTGTAGAATATGCATGTATTTCACACTAATCAGGAATAGATAGGAATTTGGTGTGAGTCTGTCTGGACAGTCAACTTCCTGTGGAAAATCAACACCATGCCTGCATCCCAGATAGCACCCTATTCCCTACGTAGTTAACTACTTTTGATCAGGGCCTATAAGGATCTGGTCAAAAGTAGTGTACTAAATAGGGTAGGGTGCCATTTGTAATATGGAGACCACTACAGGAGCAGGTAGGCTTTACTCACAGCGAGGTGTAGAGGGCTGATGGGAGCTCTGACATCAAAGTCGTTTAGCATGTCTGTCCCTGAGGTTTCAATTAGTTGAGGAAAGACAAGGACGCCAGTTCAGACTTGTAACATATTTACTTGGAAGGTTAGTCTAGTAGCATGTGAAACATGGTAAATCTCAGTGACCAGCCCCTGCAGACATACTGGGGTGTTGCATCCATACCTTAAACAAGCAAGTGTGAGAAAGTTACCAACTGGCACTTACATCTAAAGGTGTTTCACTTGCAATCTGGAAAAAGAACAGCAAGAGTGACAATGCGTCCACGACAAACATGCAGCCACACCTTAAAACCTACTGTTGGGTTCTGAGAATATGAAATATACTAATTCATGTCACAGAGCTTAATGTACACTGCTCAAAAAAATAAAGGGAACACTTAAACACAATGTAACTCCAAGTCAATCACACTTCTGTGAAATCAAACTGTCCAACTTAGGAAGCAACACTGACAATAAATTTCACATCTGTTTTGCAAATGGAATAGACAAAAGGTGGAAATTATAGGCAATTAGCAAGACACCCCCAATAAAGGAGTGATTCTGCAGGTGGTGACCACAGACCACTTCTCAGTTCCTATGCTTCCTGGCTTTCCTGGCTGATGTTTTGGTTCACTTTTGAATGCTGGCGGTGCTTTCACTCTAGTGGTAGCATGAGACGGAGTCTACAACCCACACAAGTGGCTCAGGTAGTGCAGCTCATCCAGGATGGCACATCAATGCGAGCTGTGGAAAGAAGGTTTGCTGTGTCTGTCAGCGTAGTGTCCAGAGCATGGAGGCGCTACCAGGAGACAGGCCAGTACATCAGGAGACGTGGAGGAGGCCGTAGGAGGGCAACAACCCAGCAGCAGGACTGCTACCTCCGCCTTTGTGCAAGGAGGAGCACTGCCAGAGCCCTGCAAAATGACCTCCAGCAGGCCATATTGGGGTGTCTTGCTAATTGCCTATAATTTCCACCTTTTGTCTATTCCATTTGCACAACAGCATGTGAAATTTATTGTCAATCAGTGTTGCTTCCTAAGTGGACAGTTTGATTTCACAGAAGTGTGATTGACTTGGAGTTACATTGTGTTTAAGTGTTCCCTTTATTTTTTTGAGCAGTGTATAACGTTTACATTATGTCAGGATATGTTATTGTTAGCCATCTGGGATCCTCTGGGATTTTTTTGTTTATTTCACCTTTATTTAACCAGGTAAGCTAGTTGAGAACAAGTTCTCATTTACAACTGCGACCTGGCCAAGAGAAAGCAAAGCAGTGCGACACAAACAACACAGAGTTACACATGGAATAAACAAGCGTACAGTCAATAACACAATAGAAAAAAAGAAGTCTATACAGGTGTGCAAATGGCGTGAGGAGGTAAGGCAATAAATAGGCCCATAGTTTCAAAGTAAGAAACATTTTGCAGACTAACACTGGAGTGATAGATGAGCAGATGATTATGAGCAGATGCTGATGTTGCAAGTAGTGATACTGGTGTGCAAAAGAGCAGAAAAGTAAATAAAAACAATATGGGGATGAGGTGGGTAGATTGGGGTGGCTATTTACAGATGAAACTATATATATGTCATGACTGTCCTGATCAGGTGTAACGTTCGTCTTGTGGTGAATGAACGGACCAAGGCGCAGCGGGTGATGAATACATACTGATTTATTAAATGAAAGACGAAACACTAAAATGAACACTAGAACAAACTACAAAACAATAAACGAAGGCAACAGACCTGAAACAAACGAACTTACATATAGACGAAGAACGCACGAACAGGAACAGACTACCTAAAATGAACGAACAAACGAAACAGTCCATGTGGAATACACAGACACAGGAACAATCACCCACAAACAAACAGTGAGAACAACCTACCTAATATGGTTCTCAATCAGAGGAAACGTCAAACACCTGCCTCTAATTGAGAACCATACCAGGCAACACATAACCCAACATAGAAAACACATAACATAGACTACCCACCCCAACTCACGCCCTGACCAACTAAACACATACAAAACAACAGAAAACAGGTCAGGAATGTGACAGAACCCCCCCCCTCAAGGTGCGAACTCCGGGCGCACCCCTAAAACTCAAGGGGAGGGTCTGGGTGGGCATCTGTCCGAGGTGGCGGCTCCGGCGGTGGACGAGGACACCACTCCACCATTGTCTTTGTCCCCCTCCTTAGCGTCCCTTGAGTGGCGACCCTCGCCCCCGACCATGGTCCAAGAACCCTCACCAAGGCCCCTCCTAAATAGAGGAGACAACTCAGGACAGAGAGGTAGCTCAGGACAGAGAGGTAGCTCAGAACAGAGAGGTAGCTCAGAACAGAGAGGTAGCTCAGGACAGAGAGGTAGCTCAGGACAGAGAGGTAGCTCCGGACAGAGAGATCGCTCCGGACAGAGAGGTAGCTTAGGACAGAGGGACAACTCTGGACTAATGGCAGCTCCGGACTGAATGGCAGCTCCGGACTGAGTGGCAGCTCCGGACTGAGTGGCAGCTCCGGACTGAAGGGCAGCTCATGACTGGAGGGCAGCTCATGACTGGAGGGCAGCTCATGACTGTAGGGCAGCTCATGACTGTAGGGCAGCTCATGACTGTAGGGCAGCTCATGACTGGAGGGCAGCTCATGACTGTAGGGCAGCTCATGACTGTAAGGCAGCTCATGACTGGAGGGCAGCTCTGGCAGCTCCTGACTGGCTGGCGGCTCTGGCAGCTCCTGACTGGCTGGCGGCTCTGGCAGCTCCTGACTGGCTGGCGGCTCTGGCAGCTCCTGACTGGCTGGCGGCTCTGGCAGCTCCTGACTGGCTGGCGGCTCTGGCAGCTCCTGACTGGCTGGCGGCTCTGGCAGCTCCTGACTGACGGACGGCTCTAGCGGCTCCTGACTGACGGACGGCTCTAATGGCTCGGGACAGACGGGCGGCTCTAATGGCTCGTGGCAGACGGGCGGCTCTAATGGCTCGTGGCAGACGGATGGCTCAGACGGCGCTGGGCAGATGGATGGCTCAGACGGCGCTGGGCAGACGGATGGCTCAGACGGCGCTGGGCAGACGGATGGCTCAGACGGCGCTGGGCAGACGGATGGCTCAGACGGCGCTGGACAGACGGATGGCTCAGACGGCGCTGGGCAGACAGATGGCTCAGACGGTGCTGGGCAGACGGATGGCTCAGACGGCGCTGGGCAGACAGATGGCTCAGACGGTGCTGGGCAGACGAGCAGTGCAGGCGGCGTTGGGCAGACGAGCAGTGCAGGCGGCGTTGGGCAGACGGCCGACTCTGACCTGCTGAGGCGCACAGTAGGCCTGGTGCGTGGTGCCGGAACTGGTGGTACCGGACTGGAGACACGCACCTCAAGGCTAGTGCGGGGAGCAGGAACAGGGCACACTGGACTCTCAAAGCGCACTATAGGCCTGGTGCGTGGTACCGGCACTGGTGGTACCGGGCTGAGGGCACGCACCTTATGGCGAGTACGGGGAGAAGGAACAGTGCGTACAGGGCTCTGGAGACGCACAGGAGGCTTGATGCGTGGTGCCGGAACTGGAGGCACTGAGCTGGAGACACGCACCACAGGGAGAGTGCGTGGAGGAGGAACAGGGCTCTGGAGACGCACAGGAAACCTGGTGCGTGGTGTAGGCACTGGTGGTACCGGGCTGGAGCGGGGAGGTGGCGCCGGAAATACCGGACCGTGCAGGCGTACTGGCTCCCTTGAGCACTGAGCCTGCCCAACCTTACCTGGTTGTATGCTCCCCGTCGCCCGACCAGTGCGGGGAGGTGGAATAACCCGCACCGGGCTATGTAGGCAAACCGGGGACACCATGCGTAAGGCTGGTGCCATGTAAGCCGGCCCGAGGAGACTTACTGGAGGCCAGATATGTAGAGCCGGCTTCATGGCACTTGGCTCAATGCTCAATCTAGCCCGGCCGATACGAGGAGCTGGTATGTACCGCACCGGGCTATGCACACGTACAGGAGACACCATGCGCTCTCCTGCTTAACACGGTGTCTGCCCGTACTCTCGCTCTCCACGGTAAGTACAGGGAGTAGGCGCAGGTCTCCTACCTGACTTCGCCACACTCCCTTTAACCCCCCCCCAAGAAAATTTTTGGGTGAGCCTCTCGGGCTTCCAGCCGCTCTGCCTTGCTAGCGCCTCATAATGCCGCCTCTCCGCTTTAGATGCCTCCAGCTCCGCTTTTGGGCGGCGACACTCCTCTGGCTCTGCCCAGGGTCCTTCTCCGTCCAGAATCTCCTCCCATGTCCATTCCTCCTTGAACCACTGCTGCTGTCGCTGCTGCCCGTTAACCCGCTGCTTGATCCGGGTTTGGTGGGTGATTCTGTAACGTTCGTCTTGTGGTGAATGAACGGACCAAGGCGCAGCGGGTGATGAATACATACTGATTTATTAAATGAAAGACGAAACACTAAAATGAACACTAGAACAAACTACAAAACAATAAACGAAGGCAACAGACCTGAAACAAACGAACTTACATATATACGAAGAACGCACGAACAGGAACAGACTACCTAAAACGAACGAACAAACGAAACAGTCCCATGTGGAATACACAGACACAGGAACAATCACCCACAAACAAACAGTGAGAACAACCTACCTTAATATGGTTCTCAATCAGAGGAAACGTCAAACACCTGCCTCTAATTGAGAACCATACCAGGCAACACATTAACCCAACATAGAAAACACATAACATAGACTACCCACCCCAACTCACGCCCTGACCAACTAAACACATACAAAACAACAGAAAACAGGTCAGGAACGTGACATCAGGTCAGGTTACAGGAGACCACAACCCTACAGATTATCTCTCAACCCCAACAGATGAGGAGAGATCTAGGGGTCTGAAGATGTGGGGGTTTTATGACCCCTCACACCCATGGTAATTCTGAGGCCACAGAAAATATTCCCTCTCACTATGTGGAGAACCAGCCTCAGAACTTTAAACATGCAATAAAGGGACTTTGGAACAATGGTTTCCGTCAACTACAATGGTGGTCATGATGATAGATGGAATATCAAAATGTATGCATTTTTGTTTTGTTATTAAAGGTTAATAGATGACGTTATTATGAAAACATTGTAACGTTAAGAGTTTTCCTCGTATATGCTTGATGTTTATACATTGTACGTTGTGTGGAAAATGTCCAAATCAAAGAGAATGTTTCGGTAAAGATGAAATGTGAAGTTAGTTGTCTAAAATTGGATTTGAGTAAAATCTATACCTTGCCCTTTAAACTTGGTACGCCCAGAGAATTGCCCTGAAGGCGGTTACGCCCACTTCTGACCCGAGGGTATAAAACCTGTGAGTGCAGAATTAACAGATTAGACTAAGTGACCCGAGCTGCAGCCAAAGGTCTAAAAGGTCAACGAACCCAAAACGCAACAAGTTTGAAGACAAAGAAATCTTTTCTACCCAAGCTACAGATGAGTAGCGGTGTCTAAGCAGGTGAATTCAAGCCGAACCACCTAGCCTCCACTCCCCATCGAATCGTGGTATCTACCCTCTTTCATCTTTACGCTGTGAGCTCTGAGCTACAGAGCTATCTGTCCTCCGAAGACCCCTTCCAGAGCAAGGACAAGTGAACAGGCCAGTAAGCCAAAGGACACGGACATCGTGAGGACACCTAGAGAGGTGCGCAGGAGCAGTGCGTCATTGAGCAGCTTGAACGGTCCACGCGGGAAAATCCACGGAGACCTTCCACAAGTAATTACATCATTATATTCTGACTCATAACAGCGGCAGTTTGGGGCAAGGCTAGGGTTAGAATGAGCATAGCTGACAATTTCCCCAAAATGTATATTTATCTCGTGTACTTTCTCTCTTTCTCTCTCTTTTAAATCCCCATTTTGGGTAACACGCGCCCTAGTGTGTTGGCCCGTTATACTAAGTTCTAATCAATAGCCTAGAATGTGTTTTTGTGTGTGTGTATCTTTTATCATCAATTTAGCTTTTTAGTAAATAAACATTCAACTAAGATTGGTGTGGTGCGAATTCATTAGTGAGACCCGGGTCCGTGCAGAATCCCGGGCTATACGACGTTCAGAACGAGATTGATAGAGGCAACTGGTTAATTAGCGGCTGTGGTAAAATCGATATTCTGATATTCTTTGAGTTAATTTGGGAAATAGAAACTCAATAAAAACTAGTTTTCCCATGGTGCCCCAGGTTAATGAGTTAATAATTACTTGATTCAGTTAATCACGTAATTAGAAACTTGTAATCATTCGATGAGCAACAGTCGTCACATTAACTAATACAACGTCACAACATATAGCTGCAGTGATCGGTTAGCTGCTCAGATAGCTGATATTTAAAGTTAGTGAGTGAAATGTAAGTCTCCAGCTTCAGCGATTTTTGCAATTCGTTCCAGTCACTGGCAGCAGAGAACTGGAAGGAAAGGCGGCCAAAAGAGGTGTTGGCTTTGGGGATAACCAGTGAGATATACCTGCTGGAGCGCGTGCTACGGGTGGGTGTTGTTATCGTGACCAGTGAGCTGAGATAAGGCGGAGCTTTACCTAGCATAGACTTATAGATGACCTGGAGCCAGTGGGTCTGGCGACGAATATGTAGCGAGGGCCAGCCGACAAGAGCATACAGGTCGTAGTGGTGGGTGGTATAAGGGGCTTTGGTAACAACACGGATGGCTCTGTGATAGACTGCATCCAGTTTGCTGAGTAGAGTATTGGAAGCTATTTTGTAGATGACATCGCCAAAGTCGAGGATTGGTAGGATAGTCAGTTTTACTAGGGTAAGTTTGGCGGCGTGAGTGAAGGAGGCTTTGTTGCGAAATAGAAAGCTGTTTCTAGATTTGATTTTGGATTGGAGATGTTTGATATGAGTCTGGAAGGAGAGTTTACAGTCTAGCCAAACACCTAGGTATTTGTAGTTGTCCACGTATTCTAGGTCAGAACCGTCCAGAGTAGTGATGCTGGGCGGGCGGGTGCGGGCAGCGAAATTTTGAAAAGCATGCATTTGGTTTTACTAGCGTTTAAGAGCAGTTGGAGGCCACAGGAAGGAGCGTTGTATGGCATTGAAGCTCGTTTGGAGGTTAGTTAACACAGTGTCCAAAGAAGGGCCAGATGTATACAGAATGCTGTCGTCTGCGTAGAGGTGGATCAGGGAATCACACGCAGCAAGAGTGACATCGTTGATATATACAGAGAAAAGTGTCGGCCCGAGAATTGAACCCTGTGGTACTCCCATAGAGACTGCCAGAGGTCCGGACAACAGGCCTTCCAATTTGACACACTGAACTCTGTCTGCGAAGTAGTTGGTGAACCAGGCGAGACAGTCATTTGAGAAACCAAGGCTGTTGAGTCTGCCGATAAGAATACGGTGATTGACAGAGTCGAAAGCCTTGGCCAGGTCGATGAAGACGGCTGCACAGTACTGTCTTTTATCGATGGCGGTTATGATATCGTTTAGTACCTTGAGCGTGGCTGAGGTGCACCCATGACCAGCTCGGAAACTGGATTGCACAGCGGAGAAGGTACGGTGGGATTCGAAATGGTCAGTGATCTGTTTATTAACTTGGCTTTCGAAGACTTTAGAAAGGCAGAGCAGGATGGATATAGGTCTATAACAGTTTGGGTCTAGAGTGTCACCCCCTTTGAAGAGGGGGATGACCGCGGCAGCTTTCCAATCTTTAGGGATCTCGGACGATACGAAAGAGAGGTTGAACAGACTGGTAATGGGGGTTGCAACAATGGCGGCGGATAATTTTAGAAAGAGAAGGTCCAGATTATCTAGCCCAGCTGATTTGTACGGGTCCAGTTTTTGTAGCTCTTTCAGAACATCTGCTACCTGGATTTGGGTGAAGGAGAAGCTGGGGAGGCTCGGGCAAGTAGCTGCGGGGTGTGCGGAGCTGTTGGCCGGAGTTGGGGTAGCCAGGAAGAAAACATGGCCAGCCGTAGAGAAATGCTTATTGAAATGTTCGATTATCATGGATTTATCGGTGGTGACCGTGTTACCTAGCCTCAATGCAGTGGGCAGCTGGGAGGAGGTGCTCTTGTTCTCCATGGACTTTACAGTGTCCCAAAACTTTTTGGAGTTAGAGCTACACTGTGCAAATTTCTGGTTGAAAAATCTACCAGACACAGTCTGGTACCAATCAACATGACAGCCTTGAGTTGGGGAGGAGTGAGCACTTTGAGGTAGCGGTCAGGTCAGATGAAGTGAGGAAGAACAGATATCACAAAGGTTCTGTCTAGCAACAGAGATGCATTGGCTGTTCAGAGGTGTAGGAGTAGACTCAGCATAGGAGAAAGGATTAAATATCAGTGCTTGTGTGAATATGTTTTTTGTCTAATGCAGCTGTCTTGACCCTCTGGGAAGAATAAACTTGGTTTAAGCTTTCATAGTGTCCGTCGAGTTTTTACTCTGAGAATTAGAACCTAACAGTTGGCACTGCGAGCAGGGTTCACCACGATTTGCAGTCGAACTAGAGATTCTGAATCAGTGAAACAGAAACAAGGTAGGCACAGTTCCTACACCTGTTATCACTAATTCTGACATCTTGGGGAGATGAGAGTCGTACGCTGAACCAATTATAGGGTACGGACCTAGAAAGCCTGAGCTTATTCAGTAGTCCCATTGTAATTATGACCGGTCGTAGCTTTGTGGTATATGGTAAGTCCTGGAAGGTAAACCACAACAGGTTGATACCTGCAAAGGGTAAGTCCTAGGGGGTAAGACCCGGGTGGGGTTGGTTACCTGCTAATACCTGTAACGAGTGGGTGAAAGTCTCAGCCGCAGTGGACATGCGGCAGGAGAGTGGGTGTGGATGGATAAAATGACATGCTTGTGTACTAGGATAAAAAGTTGCCATTCAGGGTTAGAAGAAAAGCATTAAGATACTCGAACGCTGTTGGATTTGGTTGTATTAGCAATAAAGAGAGCAATAAAGAGAGGTTGGTTTTATGCCCTGTTAAGGTGGGGAACCATGACAGATTATGTGGAAATAGGAAGACAAGTGTGAATCATTTTGGTAATGTGTGTTATCAACAACAGTGATATTTGAACAGATTGGAGATGACTATCCATAACAATGAAATCCTTCATACAGTGAGGTTAGGGTAGGTTACCATGCTTGTCCTGAACCACAGCTGTAGACACAGCCTCCTCTAGGTCCTCAGACACTAGCTTGGAGATCCGTTACAGGATGTCTGTCACCCCACTGAGCCCCTATTGCAGGTTAGGGGTCACATCCACTTGAATGTCCTTCATATGACGAACCTCCTACAGAGCAAATGAGGAAAATATGATATATTATGATTTATGTTAGTAACAATACAATATGGGAATTTTATCCCAAAGCTACCTACAGCTAACATATATATTTATGTATGTGATCTATGTAAATAAAGGAATATAACACAGCTGTAAAACTGTGAAGGACTATATGGTGGAGGCCTACCCATTTCCCAGGAGCATTGTAAAAAGTGGATTTGGGTACAGTGTTTATTTCCCCCTAATATCTTTGAAGATTACACCTAAAATAATTAGGCCTACTTCTTTCTACTGCTGAGCTGAGACCATTAGGGTTAAACATTACAGATATAAATGCAATATATGGAGTAGAAAAGATTGCCTGCACAACATACGTTCTACATGGTCTATTTCTATCTGAATGTAACACCTCAATCAAGCATGTTAATTGATCGTTAAGTCATGTTTGTCAGGTAAAAGGTCATTAGTGGCCTATATAAGCCTCATACAGGCCATGTGAAGACATTACCTGTTGATAACACAGACTATTTTCATGATCATGGGAGGTGTGAGAGAATTGCTGCTCTTTGTGGTGACTGTGGGGGTTGTGAAAGGTTGGTTCACTAATGTTTTATTTGGATTGAAGGGATTTGGTTGGGAAATAATCTCAACTTTATCAGTTGGAGATTAAAATTTGACTGTTTGTTCCGCATTGGTCATCTGCTATTATTAATATATGTAGCTATTTTGTGTCAACTCAACTTCTGTCAACACTTTCTCCTCAGTTTCTTGTTACCCTGTTGGAAAGTCCCAGAAGCTAGAGCAAGTCTCTCTGCAGAGGAGACTTGGAGGTAAGTGTTTCTTTCCACAACCCTTCTAGCTTTGTACTGTGTCTATGGTGCTGCTGTGTTTGACACTCATTCAACACCATAGAGTAACTCAGTTGTCTAAATAATGTTGTCAAACCCTTTGATTTGGTCATTTTGCTTGTGTACCTTAACCTACGTTTTTCAGAGCTGTCATCAAATGACGTCTCCATTGTGCATGCCCTGGCCTTGCTCCGATCCATAGGGTCTGACGCTAAACAAGACAGAGAAGGTACGGCCTGAAACATATACTTTTAAATCTGTGTTGGGTTCATGTTGCTCAACATTCTAATGGCAATTTGGCCTAGACCGTGTAGAACAGCTGTGTTGCTGTAGAATACCCAACTGTTCCTTTATGTTTTCTCTCTAGAGTATTTCGAGACTAATGAAGTAGAATCCCAAGCTTCTCCAAACCACGGTAGCTCTACGGCAAATGATGCCCTGTCCTCTGACGACGCTACCTCTGAAGCTGCCACTGGCCCGTCTGACGACGCTACCTCTGAAGCTGCCACTGGCCCGTCTGACGACGCTACCTCTGAAGCTGCCACTGGCCCGTCTGACGACGCTACCTCTGAAGCTGCCACTGGCCCGTCTGACGACGCTACCTCTGAAGCTGCCACTGGCCCGTCTGACGACGCTACCTCTGAAGCTGCCACTGGCCCGTCTGACGACGCTGCCACTGTCCCGTCTGACGACGCTACCTCTGAAGCTGCCACTGGCCCGTCTGACGACGCTACCTATGAAGCTGCCACTGGCCCGTCTGACGACGCTACCTCTGAAGCTGCCACTGGCCCGTCTGACGACGCTGCCACTGGCCCGTCTGACGACGCTACCTCTGGCCCGTCTGACGACGCTACCTCTGAAGCTGCCACTGGCCCGTCTGACGACGCTACCTCTGAAGCTGCCACTGGCCCGTCTGACGACGCTACCTCTGAAGCTGCCACTGGCCCGTCTGACGACGCTACCTCTGAAGCTGCCACTGGCCCGTCTGACGACGCTACCTCTGAAGCTGCCACTGGCCCGTCTGACGACGCTACCTCTGAAGCTGCCACTGGCCCGTCTGACGACGCTACCTCTGAAGCTGCCACTGGCCCGTCTGACGACGCTACCTCTGAAGCTGCCACTGGCCCGTCTGACGACGCTACCTCTGAAGCTGCCACTGGCCCGTCTGACGACGCTACCTCTGAAGCTGCCACTGGCCCGTCTGACGACGCTACCTCTGAAGCTGCCACTGGCCCGTCTGACGACGCTACCTCTGAAGCTGCCACTGGCCCGTCTGACGACGCTACCTCTGAAGCTGCCACTGGCCCGTCTGACGACGCTACCTCTGAAGCTGCCACTGGCCCGTCTGACGACGCTACCTCTGAAGCTGCCACTGGCCCGTCTGACGACGCTACCTCTGAAGCTGCCACTGTCCCGTCTGACGACGCTACCTCTGAAGCTGCCACTGTCCCGTCTGACGACGCTACCTCTGAAGCTGCCACTGGCCCGTCTGACGACGCTACCTCTGAAGCTGCCACTGGCCCGTCTGACGACGCTACCTCTGAAGCTGCCACTGGCCCGTCTGACGACGCTACCTCTGAAGCTGCCACTGGCCAGTCTGACGACGCTGCCACTGGCCCGTCTGACGACGCTACCTCTGAAGCTGCCACTGGCCCGTCTGACGACGCTACCTCTGAAGCTGCCACTGGCCCGTCTGACGACGCTACCTCTGAAGCTGCCACTGGCCCGTCTGACGACGCTACCTCTGAAGCTGCCACTGGCCCGTCTGACGACGCTACCTCTGAAGCTGCCACTGGCCCGTCTGACGACGCTACCTCTGAAGCTGCCACTGGCCCGTCTGACGACGCTACCTCTGAAGCTGCCACTGGCCCGTCTGACGACGCTACCTCTGAAGCTGCCACTGGCCCGTCTGACGACGCTACCTCTGAAGCTGCCACTGGCCCGTCTGACGACGCTACCTCTGAAGCTGCCACTGGCCCGTCTGACGACGCTACCTCTGAAGCTGCCACTGGCCCGTCTGACGACGCTACCTCTGAAGCTGCCACTGGCCCGTCTGACGACGCTACCTCTGAAGCTGCCACTGGCCCGTCTGACGACGCTACCTCTGAAGCTGCCACTGGCCCGTCTGACGACGCTACCTCTGAAGCTGCGACCGGCCAGTCTGACGACGCTACCTCTGAAGCTGCGACCGGCCAGTCTGACGACGCTACCTCTGAAGCTGCGACCGGCCAGTCTGACGACGCTACCTCTGAAGCTGCGACCGGCCAGTCTGACGACGCTACCTCTGAAGCTGCGACCGGCCAGTCTGACGACGCTACCTCTGAAGCTGCGACCGGCCAGTCTGACGACGCTACCTCTGAAGCTGCGACCGGCCAGTCTGACGACGCTACCTCTGAAGCTGCGACCGGCCAGTCTGACGACGCTACCTCTGAAGCTGCGACCGGCCAGTCTGACGACGCTACCTCTGAAGCTGCGACCGGCCAGTCTGACGACGCTACCTCTGAAGCTGCGACCGGCCAGTCTGACGACGCTACCTCTGAAGCTGCGACCGGCCAGTCTGACGACGCTACCTCTGAAGCTGCGACCGGCCAGTCTGACCATGCAATTGAGGAACTGTTGACTTCTGCTTCTCCCCCGTTGACCACAAACATGGATATCTGACGTGGGACATGGTGCTCGGGGTCCATGCAAGAGTTCATGGTTACTCTAGTCCAGGTTGTGTGTGTAACTGCATTTTCTTGTTTTGGCTCAATTAAACGCTAACTGTAATATTTGTGTCCTCAGTATTGTTTTGACGGTTCCTACTTTGAGTTGAGGTCTATGACCTGACATGAGTAACTGGTGATGGCAACATTTATTTTGCATTATAACCATGCTTTGGCATCAGCAATATGTCTACTTTGACCCGTGTGCTTAAACTACCATTTGACTTAAGCTACATTTGGTCAAATTATGCTAGTAGCATCACATGATGTGGAATGGGTTCTAGTTCATTTAAACTTGATGGTTGTGGAACTGAGTGTTTGGGATTTGTACATATGAGGCTGTTGCTAGAATCGGGGTTAATGGTGTCAGTGCTAACTAATATCACGGTTGTCAACTTGCATTTAAATGACTCTGCTGGGTGTCTACTAGTCTTCTCTCGTCACTGACTTGGTTTCCTATTAGTTAATGCTTATATGTAAAACCAGCTCTCGTATCATTAGCCCATCGTTTTGGCGGTTGGTCTTCATATCCCAGTTCTAATCCAAACTTTCAGGTTAAATTCAGGCTGTCTAGATCCAGCAGAGACTGAGCCAGGACCTCCATAGCATGGTGGTGGCCGTGGTACGCCTGAATAGAAACACAGTGCTAGACCTCTAGACCAGAGTCTTTCAATCGGGAGCCTGTTTTTGCTCCCGCACAGCATCAACATCTGAGGTCCCTGCCAAGCGTGGGATTGAGAAACAAACCTGGAGGTTGATTAACTCAAATGGCAAAATAAGGAAATCATCACTGTGTAGAATATGCATGTATTTCACACTAATCAGGAATAGATAGGAATTTGGTGTGTGAGTCTGTCTGGACAGTCAACTTCCTGTGGAAAATCAACACCATGCCTGCATCCCAGATAACTACATAGGGAATAGGGTGCTAACTACTTTTGATCAGGGCCTATAAGGATCTGGTCAAAAGTAGTGTACTAAGTAGGGAATAGGGTGCCATTTGTCATATGGAGACCACTACAGGAGCAGGTAGGCTTTACTCACAGCGAGGTGTAGAGGGCTGATGGGAGCTCTGACATCAAAGTCGTTTAGCATGTCTGTCCCTGAGGTTTCAATTAGTTGAGGAAAGACAAGGACGGCCAGTTCAGACTTGTAACATATTTACTTGGAAGGTTAGTCTAGTAGCATGTGAAACATGGTAAATCTGTGACCAGCCCCTGCAGACATACTGGGGTGTTGCATCCATACCTTAAACAAGCAAGTGTGAGAAAGTTACCAACTGGCACTTACATCTAAAGGTGTTTCACTTGCAATCTGGAAAAAGAACATCAAGAGTGACAATGCGTCCACGACAAACATGCAGCCACACCTTAAAACCTACTGTTGGGTTCTGAGAATATGAAATATACTAATTCATGTCACTGAGGGAGAGCTTAATGTATAACGTTTACATTATGTCAGGATATGTTATTGTTAGCCATCTGGGATCCTCTGGGATTTTTTGTTTATTTCACCTTTATTTTACCAGGTAAGCTAGTTGAGAACAAGTTGTCATTTACAACTGCGACCTGGCCAAGATAAAGCATAGCAGTGTGAACAGACAACAACACAGAGTTACACATGGAGTAAACAATAAACAAGTCAATAACACAGTAGGGGGAAAAAATGAGTCTATATACATTGTGTGCAAAAGGCATGAGGAGGTAGGCAATAAATAGGCCATAGGAGCGAAAAATTACAATTTAGCAGATTAACACTGGAGTGATAAATCATCAGATGATCATGTGCAAGTAGAGATACTGGTGTGCAAAAGAGCAGAAAAGTAAATAAATAAAAACAGTAAGGGGATGAGGTAGGTAAATTGGGTGGGCTGTTTACAGATGGACTATGTACAGCTGCAGCGATCGGTTAGCTGCTCAGATAGCAGATGTTTAAAGTTGGTGAGGGAAATAAAAGTCTCCAGTTTCAGCGATTTTTGCAATTCGTTCCAGTCACAGGCAGCAGAGAACTGGAAGGAAAGGCGGCCAAATGAGGTGTTGGCTTTTGGGATGATCAGTGAGATATACCTGCTGGAGCGTGTGCTACGGGTGGGTGTTGTTATCGTGACCAGTGAACTGAGATAAGGCGGAGCTTTACCTAGCATGAACTTATAGATGACCTGGAGCTAGCGGGTCTGGCGACGAATATGTAGCGAGGGCCAGCCGACTAGAGCATACAGGTCGCAGTGGTGGGTGGTATAAGGTGTTTTAGTTACAAAACGGATGGCACTATAATAAACTGCATCTAGTTTGCTGAGTAGAGTATTGGAAGCTATTTTGTAGATGACATCGCCGAAGTCGAGGATCGGTAGGATAGTCAGTTTTACTAGGGTAAGTTTGGCGGCGTGAGTGAAGGAGGCTTTGTTGCGAAATAGAAAGCCGATTCTTGATTTGATTTTGGATTGGAGATGTTTAATATGAGTCTGGAAGGAGAGTTTACAGTCTAGCCAGACACCTAGGTATTTATAGATGTCCACATATTCTAGGTCGGAACCGTCCAGGGTGGTGATGCTAGTCGGGCGGGCGGGTGCAGGCAGCGAACGGTTGAAAAGCATGCATTTGGTTTTACTAGCGTTTAAGAGAAGTTGGAGGCCACGGAAGGAGTGTTGTATGGCATTGAAGCTCGTTTGGAGGTTAGATAGCACATTGTCCAAGGAAGGGCCAGAAGTATACAGAATCGTGTCGTCTGCGTAGAGGTGGATCAGGGAATCGCCCGCAGCAAGAGCAACATCATTGATATATACAGAGAAAAGAGTCGGCCCGAGAATTGAACCCTGTGGTACCCCCATAGAGACTGCCAGAGGACCAGACAACATGCCCTCCGATTTGACACACTGAGCTCTGTCTGCAAAGTAGTTGGTGAACCAGGCAAGGCAGTTATCAGAAAAACCGAGGCTACCGAGTCTGCCGATAAGAATATGGTGATTGACAGAGTCGAAAGCCTTGGCCAGGTCGATGAAGACGGCTGCACAGTACTATCTTTTATCGATGGCGGTTATGATATCGTTTAGTACCTTGAGCGTGGCTGAGGTGCACCCGTGACCGGCTCGGAAACCGGATTGCACAGTGGAGAAGGTACGGTGGAATTCGAGATGGTCAGTGATCTGTTAATTGACTTGGCTTTCGAAGACCTTAGATAGGCAGGGCAGGATGGATATACAGTGGGGCAAAAAAGTATTTAGTCAGCCACCAATTGTGCAAGTTCTCCCACTTAAAAAGATGAGAGAGGCCTGTAATTTTCATCATAGATACACTTCAACTATGACAGACAAAATGAGGGGAAAAAATCCAGAAAATCACATTGTAGGATTTTTTATGAATTTATTTGCAAATTATGGTGGAAAATAAGTATTTGGTCACCTACAAACAAGCAAGATTTCTGGCTCTCACAGACCTGTAACTTCTTCTTTAAGAGGCTCCTCTGTCCTCCACTCGTTACTTGTATTAATGGCACCTGTTTGAACTTGTTATCAGTATAAAAGACACCTGTCCACAACCTCAAACAGTCACACTCCAAACTCCACTATGGCCAAGACCAAAGAGCTGTCAAAGGACACCAGAAACAAAATTGTAGACCTGCACCAGGCTGGGAAGAGTGAATCTGCAATAGGTAAGCAGCTTGGTTTGAAGAAATCAACTGTGGGAGCAATTATTAGGAAATGGAAGACATACAAGACCACTGATAATCTCCCTCGATCTGGGGCTCCACGCAAGATCTCACCCCGTGGGGTCAAAATGATCACAAGAACGGTGAGCAAAAATCCTAGAACCACACGGGGGGACCTAGTGAATGACCTGCAGAGAGCTGGGACCAAAGTAACAAAGCCTACCATCAGTAACACACTACGCCGCCAGGGACTCAAATCCTGCAGTGCCAGACGTGTCCCCCTGCTTAAGCCAGTACATGTCCAGGCCCGTCTGAAGTTTGCTAGAGAGCATTTGGATGATCCAGAAGAAGATTGGGAGAATGTCATATGGTCAGATGAAACCAAAATATAACTTTTTGGTAAAAACTCAACTCGTCGTGTTTGGAGGTCAAAGAATGCTGAGTTGCATCCAAAGAACACCATACCTACTGTGAAGCATGGGGGTGGAAACATCATGCTTTGGGGCTGTTTTTCTGCAAAGGGACTAGGACGACTGATCCGTGTAAAGGAAAGAATGGGGCCATGTATCGTGAGATTTTGAGTGAAAACCTCCTTCCATCAGCAAGGGCATTGAAGATGAAACGTGGCTGGGTCTTTCAGCATGACAAAGATCCCAAACACACCGCCCGGGCAACGAAGGAGTGGCTTCGTAAGAAGCATTTCAAGGTCCTGGAGTGGCCTAGCCAGTCTCCAGAGCTCAACCCCATAGAAAATCTTCGGAGGGAGTTGAAAGTCCGTGTTGCCCAGCAACAGCCCCAAAACATCACTGCTCTAGAGGAGATCTGCATGGAGGAATGGGCCAAAATACCAGCAACAGTGTGTGAAAACCTTGTGAAGACTTACAGAAAACATTTGACCTCTGTTATATACCCTTTGTTGGCAATGACAAAGTATTGAGATAAACTTTTGTTATTGACCAAATACTTATATTCCACCATAATTTGCAAATAAATTCATTAAAAATCCTACAATGTGATTTTCAGGATTTTTTTTTCTCATTTTGTCTGTCATAGTTGAAGTGTACCTATGATGAAAATTACAGGCCTCTCATCTTTAAGTGGGAGAACTTGCACAATTGGTGGCTGACTAAATACTTTTTTGCCCCACTGTATGTACCAACCCCAAACACTCAGTTCCACAACCATCAAGTTTAAATGAACTAGAACCCATTCCACATCATGTGATGCTACTAGCATAATTTGACCAAATGTAGCTTAAGGCAAATGGTGATTTAAGCACAGGGGTCAAAGTAAACATATTGCTGATGCCAAAGCATGGTTATAATGCAAAATAAATGTTGCCATCACCACAGTTACTCATGTCAGGTCATAGACCTCAACTCCAAGTAGGAACCGTCAAAACAATACTGAGGACACAAGTATTACAGTTAACGTTTAATTGAGCCAAAACAAGAAAATGCAGTTACACACACATAACCTGGACTAGAGTACCCATGAACTCTTGCATGGACCCCGAGCACCATGTCCCACATCAGATATCCATGTTTGTGGTCAACGGGGGCTCAGATGCAGAAGTGAACAGTTCCTCAATGGCATGGTCAGACTGGCCGGTCGCAGCTGCCGAGTGTGAACGCTGCGTGTATCACATCCGGTATCAGGATATCAGGAATAAAAAGCAAGGTCTGCTAACTTTCTTTAATTATGTTTAATTACCGCAAACAATGAATGGCAAATGCAATTTTCGTATATACGGGTTCGCTGTATCACCACGCAGGGTACACAGGGAACTGGCAGGAAGTACGTAAACAGCTGTTCTTATACCGTGATGACGTAGTTCCAACGCGTCTGTTGGCCTATCACAGTAGAGGCTGGGCGCGGTTTAGACTTTGCCCCGCCTTTGCTGGCCCTCGGATTTGTCCAAGCCCCTTGGCGCGTTCCTTTTGTCCACATCTGGTTGCTGGGTAGATTAGATCCGTCTTGTGTCAGTCGATTCTACACTGAAACAGTTCCTAATATGGTATTGTCCAGTATTCTAATCTCCTGGTTGGCCTAGAGAGATGCACCTCTCCCCTCTCCAGACTGTCCACAGCTTTTATGGCCTGTGTTGGTCAGTCCTTACACCTACACACACACCCCCCTCTGTATTGTGTGTGTGTGTAACAAAACCATAATCATCTTCAAACAATATGCTAACAGGCTATAGTGCATAAACATAAATCCTAACAATTTCCCCCTTTTTATATATCCATATACTGGGTTGCCGTTGAACCCAGGAACATGAAACCTTCAACCAGGAGGATAGTTTATTTTTTTTTATTTTTTTAAATACATTTTTGCAAAACAATATAAAAACATCAGTGGGGTTTTAGAATCCCCCTTTTGACACCCCCCAGGGTGTCATCACAACAACATGATTACATACAGAATATAATTTAAAAAAAACATCAGTGGGGTTTTTAGATTCCCCCTTTTGACACCCCCCAGGGTGTCATCACAACAACATGATTACATACAGAATATATATTTTAAAAATGTAACCCTCTGGTCTCTCCCTCTATACATCTTGTACCAGGTGGGCTCCTTGCCACCCGGGAACTTCAAACCTTCACAACAGGGAGGACTAATGTAATGACCTGGATAAAAAGTATATTGTTTCTTTTTATTATTATTAATTTTTATTTTTATTATACGACCACTTCACCCACAGCAAACCAAGGTCATCCTCAGTCAGACCCATCTTTCTCCTGTAGTTTGACTCAGTATCAGCATCTCCATCCGGAGCATCAAACAAAGGCATCATACCAGCAGCCTTCGCTACATCTGTAACAGATTTCTTTAGACAAGGTATGATGCAAGCAGCACAACACATTAACATAAGAAATACAACTACTAGGGTCAGAAATCCAGTAACCATCAATGTAGTGTACTTACCAAACCAACCACCCAGCCAGGGGAACAGTCCATCCTCCTCCACACCTGCAAAACCCTTTATCTCCACAGATAACTTTTCCAACCCGCTCAGAGCTTTTGAAATGCTCCCATCCGGACTGGTATTATTAGGAACAAACGTACAACACTGTTCTCCAAACATCTTACAAAACACCTCTCTGGTTGGCCAGAATCATGTCTAGTGCTAGCCTATTTTGTCTAGCGGTTCGAGAGGTGGCATCCAATTGTTCAGCCATCCCTATAAGTGCGGTGTGGTTAACTTCTACCGATTCAGAAACCCGGATCCGGGAGCACCCCCCACCCCCCCACCAGTAAAAAAGCTGAATAGCATAGCTAGCATAGCGTCACAAGTAAATACTAGCATCTAAATATCATTCAATCACAAGTCCAAGATACCAGATGAAAGATCCACTTCTTGTGAATCCAGCAATCATTTCTGATTTGTAAAATGTTTTACAGGGAAGACACAATATGTAAATCTATTAGCTAACCACGTTAGCAAAAGACACCATTTTTCTTTGTCCACCATTTTTTCTCTCCACCAGTAGCTATCACCAATTCGGCCAAATAAAGATATTGATAGCCACTAACCAAGAAAAAACCTCATCAGATGACAGTCTGATAACATATTTATTGTATAGGATAGGTTTTGTTAGAAAAATGTGCATATTTCAGGTAGAAATCATAGTTTACAATTGCACCCACCATCACAACTCGACTAGAATAAATACAGAGAGCAACGTGTATTACCTAATTACTAATCATAAAACATTTCTTAAAAATACACAGCTCACAGCAATGGAAAGACACAGATCTTGTGAATTCAGACAATATTTCAGATTTTCTAAGTGTTTTACAGCGAAAACACAATAAATCGTTATATTAGCATACCACATGTGCAAACGTTACCCGAGCATTGATTCAAGGCAAAAAGAGCGATAGCATTATCACCACCAAAATGTATTAATTTTTTCACTAACCTTCTCAGAATTCTTCCGATGACACTCCTGTAACATCATATTACAACATACATATAGAGTTTGTTCGAAAATGTGCATATTTAGCCACAAAAAACCGTGGTTATACAATGAGAATAGTAGCAAAACTGGCCTGAAAATGTCGGGCGCCATATTGGACAGTGATCTAGTCTAATGAATAAATATTCATAAACTTGACTAAAAAATACAGGGTGGACAGCTATTGAAAGACAATTTAGTTCTTAATGCAATCACTGAATTACATTTTTTAAATTATCCTTACTGTGCAATACCGGGTGCGCCAAAGCGAAGCTACCCCAAAGAAAATGGCGGAATATGCGTTTAACATTTTTCTACAGAACAACGATTTATCATCATAAATAGTTCTTACTATGAGCTGATCTTCCATCAGAATCTTGGGCAATGTATCCTTTCTCCGGTCTAATCGTCTTTTGGTCGAAAGATGTCCTCTTGTCCCGTCGAAATGGCCACTAACGTTCGGCATCTACAGGAAAAGTGTCCAACTCTTCAAAGTGCGTCACAAAGAAATGCCTCAAAATCGCACTAAACGGATATAAATTGCTATAAAACGGTTTAAATTAACTACCTTATGATGTTTTTAACACCTATAACGAGTAAAAACATGACCGGCGATATATTACTGGCTAAACCAAAGCTTGGAAAGAGGCCAGTCCGACGTCCATCGTGCGTCGAGCGCATTGAAGAAAAGAAAGCTCCTTCCGCCTTTCTGTCTTTTATAAAGTCCCTGATTGCGCAATCGACTCCATTCAAATTGTCACCACTTACTGACATCTAGAGGAAGGCGTAGGCAGTGTTTGTAGCCCCATAGGATTCACAGGGACTTAAAAACTGAACTGGGAACAGGGACCAAGATTTCTGAAATCTCACTCCCTGGCAGGAAAAGTGCTGTAGAATGAGTTCTGTTCCACTCAGAGACATAATTCCAACGGTTATAGAAACTAGAGAGTGTTTTCTATCCAATAATAATAATAATATGCATATTGTACGAGCAAGAATTGAGTACTAGGCAGTTTAATCTGGAAACGAATTTATGCTAAGTCGAAACAGCACCCCCTATACTCGCAAGAAGTTAACTCATTGTTGATTATAGTAAATATAATTGATCCAGGCAGTTTGCTTATCATCAACAATAGCTGGGCCAATAATGGGCAACAAATGCCACAGACCATCATTTCTGTTTAACGCCCAGAATTCGTGGGGGACCCCTACAGGGAACCCCAACAGGTTGGTGTGGATGTTATCTGTACCCTCGGACCAAGGAGCGTCACGTTTCTGCCGTCTCCTGGGTTGGTCCCGCGCCTCTGTGTCATGTGTAGCTCCCAGGAGTTGGTTAGCTGTAACCTTAATAATAGTCAATGGTGTTATCAGACTGGCCAAAGCACATGTGCCCTGCCAGTCTCCTTTCAAAATGGAGGTCAACCGCCTGACAGGTCCACGCATCCACCATACATCAGCAACACCTCTAGTTTGGTTCAGCCCTTCAACGGGCCAGGTGGCATTAATAGTGACATTAGTGATGCAGTAGGGAGCCTCCCATAGTCTATACCCCTACCTGTACCAGTGATACAGCTGTAATATCCCCCATATGCCTCAACTCCCCACGGTGCCTTCTGGGGGGGACTTCTGGGAACACAAGACTCAGAGCTTTACACAGGGTCGAATTTAGCTTATGGTAAAAACCCTCCAATATGCACATCCAGCCTCCCCACTGCTTAGGGCAAATGGGTGAGTAGCCAGAACAGGTCTAGCATGTCCACAGATCAGTCTTTTCTATTAAGTGTTCTGGCGGTGTATCTCATATAGGCTAACCACATGTTCTCCCTACCCTCATATCCAGTTTCAGTCCCCAATTGGTCACTGTCTGCGATATCCCTTACATTTATTACCTGTACCGGATTGGAGAGCTTAGGTGATGTGGCACACGGTCTTGAAGTGGTGGAGGAGTTCGGCTGAACCTGGCCTTGGCCTGTTGGAACTGGTGGTGGTTTTGGCAGTACTGTGACGGTAACCATCCCCATCGTATCCGCCCCGATTCTTTCCAATCCCAGGGTATAGGTACCTGCATCGGAGAGCTTAATAGACTTGATGGTTAGTAGGATTTCATCACCTTTACAAACATCAGTCTGCCCCTCACTCCTTCCCCAGATAATGGGAAACCTGTCTACTTTTGTCGGGTTCCCTATGCTGTACGGGTAACCCCTCCTCCATTCCCAATAAGCACACCCATGCCCATTACACAGCTACACTGGCACACTCCTATACACAGGTGTTAAAACCAAACATTTTGGCTCAATTCTCCTGGTTCCACAAATATCTCAATTTCTTCCCTGCTTATCCAGATTAAGTGATCCTTCATGCTGGGTTAATACAAAATCCTCATCGTCTAAACTATGGGTCAGGTTACCCTCTTTAGCCTTCTCGGGGGCTCATGGTGTATCAGGAATATGGCTCCCACAAATCAGACAGCTCAGAACAACCAATACTCCTCTAAAGCCCCACCCTCTCCCAGAGAACACATCATCAGCCAGAGGCCAAGCCACACTTTCACTTCTATGAACGCTCACAGCGGGGAAAGATCGGGTATAAGGAAATCTTCAGTAGAGAGTTGGCCCCCAGTACCCTGTTGGTTCTAGTTCTGCTCCTACCCCTGTGATTGTTCGACAGAGTCAGTGTGTCTTACCCTAATACAATGTGTGATATGCCCCCCAGGTAGCTCTTTCAGTTATCCTCACTGCGAATGCAGTCACCAGGAGTGCTTGGTATGACTCCTCCCACCGTGGCTGCTTCCAGTCCTTTTTCTTTAGTGATTGGACCCAGACCCAGTCCCCTGGCCCATTCATGTGGGTAATCTCCTCCTGTAGTTCTCCTGTAGAGCATAAAATCATGGACATACGGGTTTGGTTAATTAACAGTATTTTAATGTGTTCTGATAGAACCTCTGTCATTCTATCTGTTCTATCTGATTAGCTAGAATGTCATCCATTATTATCCTAGTCCACCATCTCTAGAAATGTTTAACTAATAGGCCACACCACAACGTGTCCTATTCCATCCCCCTTTTGATACATGGCTCCGCCCTTGTATCAATACTGGCACAAATCTAACAATTCTCTGTCAAGTGTCTTATCTACTTTAAGAGTTATCAGTGCTGTCCCTTAGTTCCTGAAACCAACCAAGTCTTCATTGTGTTTTTAAGCCCATATGCTTAAAATCAGCTTAAAATGTCCAATGGCGCCCTCTAGTGACTTTTCACCATCACTACTATCTATCACATTACCTTAAACTCAGACGCCAAGGCCCTTATATTCTCCATTTTAAGTGGCTCTTCAAGGAGGTTGATCAGACAACCCTGAAAAGTAACTTTGGAAATCATACCCCCACTTTTATGTGTGTGTATCCCTTTAAGATATTTTTTCGCTGGGAAATTTAGAAATCACCCTCTAACCCAAACGTTTACTACAAACAAAACCTAGTAGTTATAACTGTCCCTTTAACATTAGCTATCATAAACTTTTACGATTAAACTATTCTGACCTTCCTATTTTCTATTTGAAACTTTTAACAACTTCTGAAAAGTGGCTCAAAGCTATAATGCACGCATTTTCCCTCTAAATGACACAAACCATTTTCTCTGTCCCTTCTCAGTCACAACATCATTGCTTCGATAAACCAAAACCAATTTATCACCATTGTATCACTAATGTTGGATCTTGAATAGAATTTACAACATCAATCAACATCTCTTAATCAAAATTATACTGCCCGAAGTACAGTAAATAGTGTACCTGAACGGTCAAAACAATTTGCATAACATTATTGTGTATCCCAAATACTGTCGCAGTTTTACGTTAACTATCGTAAAAGTAAAATCAACTTTCTCCACTCCCAACTTTTTTAAAACCCCATGTACCTCGCTAAATTTATATCGCAAGAATGTATTTTAGTCTCTCGGTACCAAGGCTGAGATACTAACCCGAGTCTCCCGCGCCGCAGTTAAAAAATCTTCTCCGTCATAGCCAACCCTATCTGCGCCTCCCTATCTTGCCTTCTCCATAGCATCTGCAAGTTAACCCCTTTGTAACGCTCCCTCTCTTTTTCTGGCTTCAGACAACCACACTCTAGCCGTGTCTAGCATCTCTACCGTCTGCTATATCAACTTTATCATTAATTGTAATCTTTCTACATCCATACTCTCAAACTCGTACATTCCTCTCCACCCCGGGCATTAGATTCACCCAAACATTCCACCGGGTTCCCCGTCGACTGGGAGCCCCTCCTTCCACTCTCTATCTCTTTCACTCCTCTCCTTACCATTATCCATCTCTAGAACAGATTTCAACTTCCTCAAAACCTTTTCTGTTTCTGGAGACATTATATAGTCTGTGCGTATACTCACGTATGTGTGTAAATTAATTAAAAGAAATAAAATCTACCTTATTTCTCGTATAACACTTTTTTTTTTTTTTTACATAAACAAAATGAATCTCAACACATTCAACTATGCACTGTGGGTCCCCTAAGATACCAGCCCCGACTGCAATATCTAATATACTTTCATTCACGCGGTAAAATTATTCCATACAAACTTTGTGTCCCCAAACACTTTAAAACCCGCAGGTCATTCAAACTTGGTATAAGTACGCCGACTTAACTCAATGTACTACATTTATTCTATAAACTTATCTTATTTCAAATATAACTGGCCCCTGGCCACTATTATTACTGTTATATTGCCGTTTATTTGCGTTCTCACCTCATATGTAGGCCCCAACCTACGTCATACAAACTTGGCTCAGCCTAGTACATTACTTTCGTTATTGTATGATATTACCCTCAATTATACTTGTAAGCCCCAACTTACGTCATACATTCAGTACATTTCATTTACACATTGCATCTTTGAACGATTTTGATCAAATAAAATTGCATTTGCCATTACCTGGTCCACGGCATTTTAGACTATTCGTATATTGGATATAAGGAATTTGGTAACTTACATCGAACAAGCGTCGCACAAAATAAATTTGGATAATGCCAATGTGCAGAACTTTTTTTTTTTTTTAAAGACCGGTCTTTGTGAGTAACGCCGTCCGACGACAGTAAAGGTATCTTAGCTGGCTCGTTCTATGTCCAGCAATTTCCTTAACCCGGATGACGTCGGGGTCACCATGTGAACGCTGCGTGTATCACATCCGGTATCAGGATAAATAAAAAGCAAGGTCTGCTAACTTTCTTTAATTACCGCAAACAATGAATGGCAAATGCAATTTTCGTATATACGGGTTCGCTGTATCACCACGCAGGGTACACAGGGAACTGGCAGGAAGTACGTAAACAGCTGTTCTTATACCGTGATGACGTAGTTCCAACGCGTCTGTTGGCCTATCACAGTAGAGGCTGGGCGCGGTTTAGACTTTGACCCGCCTTTGCTGGCCCTCGGATTTGTCCAAGCCCCTTGGCGCGTTCCTTTTGTCCACATCTGGTTGCTGGGTAGATTAGATCCGTCTTGTGTCTGTCGATTCTACACTGAAACAGTTCCTAATATGGTATTGTCCAGTATTCTAACCTCCTGGTTGGCCTAGAGAGATGCACCCCTCCCCTCTCCAAACTGTCCACAGCTTTTATGGCCTATGTTGGTCAGTCCTTACACCTACACACACACCCCCCTCTGTATTGTGTGTGTGTGTGTAACAAAACAATATTCATCTTCAAACAATATGCTAACAGGCTATAGTGCATTAACATAAATCCTAACACGAGGTAGCGTCGTCAGACTGGCCAGTGGCAGCTTCAGAGGTAGCGTTGTCAGACGGGCCAGTGGCAGCTTCAGAGGTAGCGTCGTCAGACGGGACAGTGGCAGCTTCGTCAGACGGGCCAGTGGCAGTTTCAGAGGTAGCGTCGTCAGACGGGCCAGTGGCAGCTTCAGAGGTAGCGTCGTCAGAGGACAGGGCATCATTTGCCGGAGAGCTACCATGGTTTGGAGCAGCTTGGGATTCTACTTCATTAGTCTCGAAATACTCTAGAGAGAAAACATAAAGGAACAGTAGGGTATTCTACAGCAACACAGCTGTTCTACACGGTCTAGGCCAAATTGCCATTAGAATGTTGAGCAACATGAACCCAACACAGATTTAAAAGTATATGTTTCAGGCCGTACCTTCTGTCTAGCAGCAATTCTCTCACACCTCCCACGATCATGAAAATAGTCTGTGTTATCAACAGGTAATGTCTTCACATGGCCTGTATGAGGCTTATATAGGCCACTAATGACAGTTTACCTGACAAACATGACTTAACGATCAATTAACATGCTTGATTGAGGTGTTACATTCAGATAGAAATAGACCATGTAGAACATATGTTGATTCTGGTGGGCAGGCAATCTTTTCTACTCCATATATTGCATTTATATCTGTAATGTTTAACCCTAATGGTCTCAGATCAGCAGTAGAAAGAAGTAGGCCTAATTGTTTTAGGTGTAATATTCAAAGATATTAGGGGGAAATAAACACTGTACCCAAATCCACTTTTTACAATGCTCCTGGGAAATGGGTAGGCCTCCACCATATAGTCCTCACAGTTTTACAGCTGTGTTATATTCCTTTATTTACATAGATCACATACATAAATATATATGTTAGCTGTAGGTAGCTTTGGGATAAAATTCCCATATTGTATTGTTACTAACATAAATCATAATATATGATATTTTCCTCATTTGCTCTGTAGGAGGTTCGTCATATGAAGGACATTCAAGTGGATGTGACCCCTAACCTGCAATAGGGGCTCAGTGGGGTGACAGACATCCTGTAACGGATCTCCAAGCTAGTGTCTGAGGACCTGGAGGAGGCTGTGTCTACAGCTGTGGTTCAGGACAAGCATGGTAACCTACCCTAACCTCACTGTATGAAGGATTTCATTGTTATGGATAGTCATCTCCAATCTGTTCAAATATCACTGTTGTTGATAACACACATTACTAAAATTATTCACACTTGTCTTCCTATTTCCACATAATCTGTCATGGTTCCCCACCCCAACAGGGCATAAAACCAACCTCTCTTTATTGCTAATGCCAAATCCAACAGCATTCGAGTATCTTATTGCTTTTCTTCTAACCCTGAATGGCAACTTTTTATCCTAGTACACAAGCATGTCACTTTATCCATCCACACCCACTCTACTGCCGCATGGCCACTGCGGCTGAGACTTTCACCCTCTCGTTGCAGGTATAGCAGGTAACCAACCCCACCCTAGGAGTTACCCTCTACAGGTATCAACCTGTTCGGGTTTACCTTCCGGGACTTACCATATACCACAAAGCTATGACTGGTCGTAATACAATGAGACTACTGAATAAGCTCAGGCTTTCTAGGTCCGTACCCTATAATTGGTTCAGCCTACGACTCTCATCTCCCCAAGATGTCAGAATTAGTGATAACAGGTGTAGGAACTGTGCCTACCTTGTTTCTGTTTCACTGATTCAGAATCTCTAGTTCGACTGCAAATCGTGGTGAACCCTGCTTGCAGTGCCAACTGTTAGGTTCTAATTCTCAGAGTAAAAACTCGACGGACACTATGAAAGCTTCTCAATAGGGGGTGCTGTTTTCACTTTGTAAAACATTCGTTCCCAAATTAAACTGCCTCGTACTCAATTCTTGCTCGTACAATATGCATATTATTATTACTATTGGATAGAAAACACTCTCTAGTTTCTAAAACCGTTTGAATTATATTTTTGAGTAAAATAGAACTCGAGTTGGAGCAATCTTCCTGTCAGCAAGTGAGAAATCTGAAATCAGGCAATCTGTTCCAGGGTCGGTTTATTAATTTGCATGTATTCTATTGGTCGACATGCACTGCATACGCCTTCCCCTGGATGTCAGCAAGCAATGAGAATTGGAATGGAGTTGCTAGGCAGATCTGAGGCTATATAAATGGGCTTGGAACCGGGGGTCCAGCCTTTTCAACATTTGCCATGACGCAAGACAGACCTCAGGATTGCGTTCTGGAAAGCTGCCGTTATAGGCCTTAGATATATCCGGCTCTGATTTTATTCGATATAGGTGTTAAAAACATCATAATGTAGTTATTTTAAACCGAGTTATATCAGTTTATATCAGTATATTGCGATTTTCGGTATTTTATTTGTGCTGCGTTATGGTGAGTTGGGCACGTCTTCGCCACATGGCTAATGTTTGCTGCTAATTCCAAAGTTGAAGACGACAAACTACAACCGAGCAACGATTCCTCTGGACAAAGGACAACTTGCCCAAGATTCTGATGGGAGCTCATCAAAAAGTAAGAAGTATTTATGATGTTAATTCGTTGTTCTGTTGAAAAATGTAAATCTACTATTCCGCCATTAATTTCGGTGCGGTCTCGCTTTAACGCACGCTGTATGTCGTAGTAACGTTAATTTAAAAAATCTAACACAGCGGTTGCATTAAGAACTAATGTATCTTTCATTTGCTGTCCAACCTGTATTTTTTAGTCAAGTTTATGATTAGTTACTGATTAGATTAGGTGCCTCTCCCAAGATTTCTCCCGGCATTTTGTTTGCATTTTGGCTACTATTCATATTGTATAACCACGATTTGTGCCGCTAAATATGCACATTTTCGAACAAACTCTATATGTATTGTGTAATATGATGTTATAGGACTGTCATCTGAAGACGTTTGAGAAGGTTAGTGAAAAAATTAATATCTTTTGCTGGTTTATTCGTTATCGCTATTGTTGGCTTGAATCAATGCTGTTGTGTGGTTGGCTATTGTAGTAAGCTAATATAATGCTATATTGTGTTTCGCTGTAAAACACTTAAAAAATCTGAAATATTGGCTGGATTCACAAGATCTTTGTCTTACATTTGCTGTACGCTGTGTATTTTTCATAAATGTTTTATGATGAGTATTTAGGTAATTCACGTTGGTCTCTGTAGTTATTCTAGTTGCTTTGGTGAGAGTTGTGATGGTGGCTGCAATGTAAAACTATGATTTATACCTGAAATATGCACATTTTTCTAACAAAACATATGCTATACAATAAATATGTTATCAGACTGTCATCTGATGAAGTTGTTTCTTGGTTAGTGACTATTTATATCTTTATTTGGTCGAAATTGTGATAGCTACCTATGCAGGAAAAAAATGGTGGGAAAAAAAAGTTGTGTCTTTTGCTATCGTGGTTAGCTAATAGAAATACAAATTGTGTCTTCCCTGTAAAACATTTTAAAAATCAGAAATGATGGCTGGATTCACAAGATGTGTATCTTTCATCTGGTGTCTTGGACTTGTGATTTAATGATATTTACATGCTAGTATTTACTTGTGATGCTATGCTAGGCTATGCTAGTCAGCTTTTTTACTGATGGGGGTGCTCCCGGATCCGGGATTGTGATGAAGTAGAAGTTAAACCAAGTTTATTCTTCCCAGAGGGTCAAGACAGCTGCATTAGACAAAAAACATATTCACACAAGCACTGATATTTAATCCTTTCTCCTATGCTGAGTCTCCTCCTACACCTCTAAACAGCCAATGCATCTCTGTTGCTAGACAGAACCTTTATGATATCTGTTCTTCCTCACTTCATCTGACCTGACCGCTACCCCAAAGTGCTCACTCCTCCCCAACTCAAGGCTGTCATGGTGATTGGTACCAGACTGTGTCTCTTCTCATCCCAGAGGATCCCACCCATAGGATGCCTGATGGCTAACAATAACATATCCTGTCATAATGTAAACGTTATACATTAAGCGCTCTCCCTCAGTGACATGAATTAGTATATTTCATATTCTCAGAACCCAACAGTAGGTTTTAAGGTGTGGCTGCATGTTTGTCGTGGACGCATTGTCACTCTTGATGTTCTTTTTCCAGATTGCAAGTGAAACACCTTTAGATGTAAGTGCCAGTTGGTAACTTTCTCACACTTGCTTGTTTAAGGTATGGATGCAACACCCCAGTATGTCTGCAGGGGCTGGTCACTGAGATTTACCATGTTTCACATGCTACTAGACTAACCTTCCAAGTAAATATGTTACAAGTCTGAACTGGCCGTCCTTGTCTTTCCTCAACTAATTGAAACCTCAGGGACAGACATGCTAAACGACTTTGATGTCAGAGCTCCCATCAGCCCTCTACACCTCGCTGTGAGTAAAGCCTACCTGCTCCTGTAGTGGTCTCCATATTACAAATGCCACCCTATTCCCTATTTAATACACTACTTTTGACCAGATCCTTATAGGCCCTGGTCAAAAGTAGTTCACTACATAGGGAATAGGGTGCTATCTGGGATGCAGGCATGGTGTTGATTTTCCACAGGAAGTTGACTGTCCAGACAGACTCACACACCAAATTCCTATCTATTCCTGATTAGTGTAAAATACATGCATATTCTACACAGTGATGATGAGGATGATTTCCTTATTTTGCCATTTGAGTTAATCAACTTCAGAGGAGAAGTAGAGTGTTTGTTTCTCAATCCCACGCTTGGCAGGGACCTCCGATGTTGATGCTGGGCGGGAGCAAAAATGGGCTCCCGATTGAAAGACACTGGTCTACTTTAGGTCAAAAGGCCCCTCAGGCCCCTCAGGCGTGACGTCCGCTGAAGGCCCATTCTGCTAACCGCGGCCTGCTAGCTGCCTAGAGCTACTTGGAACCCTGCTACCCCACGACTGGTCTATCGACGTCACCGCACGAAGAGGCAAAAACAGACGTCCCCCAAAGGCCCTTCTGCTAACTTGCTAGCCCCGGTCTGCTAACTACTAGCTTGCTAGCCCCGGTCTGCTAACTGCTAGCTTGCTAGCCCCGGTCTGCTAACTGCTAGCTTGCTAGCCCCGGTCTGCTAACTGCTAGCTTGTTGGCCCCGACCTACTATCTGCTTGCTTGATAGCACCAGCCTGCTAACTGTCTGAATCGCCGTGTCCCCAGCCAGGACAACCACTCACTGGACCCATATGTTCACTTGGCTACGCATGCCTCTTTCTAATATCAATATGCCTCATCCATTACTGTCCTGGTTAGTGATTACTGTCTTATTTCCCTGTAGAGCCTCTAGCCCTGCTCAATATGCCTTAACCAACCATGTTGTTCCACCTCCCACATATGCGATGGCATCACCTGGTTTAAACGTCTCTAGAGACTATATCTCTCTCATCATTACTCAATGCCTAGGTTTACCTCCAATGTACTCACATCCTACCTTACCTTTGTCTGTACACTATGCCTTGAATCTATGCTATCGTGCCCAGAAACCTGCTCCTTTTACTCTCTGTTCCGAACGTGCTAGACGACCAGTTCGTATAGCCTTTAGCCGTACCCTTATCCTACGTCTCCTCTGTTCCTCTGGTGATGTAGAGGTTAATCCAGGTCCTGCAGTGCCTAGTTCCACTCCCACTCCCCAGGTGCTCTCATTTGTTGACTTCTGTAACCGTATAAGCCTTGGTTTCATGCATGTTAACATTAGAAGCCTACTCCCTAAGTTTGTTTTACTCACTACTTTAGCACACTCTGCCAACCCGGATGTCTTAGCCGTGTCTGAATCCTGGCTTAGGAAAACCACCAAAAACCCTGACAAAAAAAACCTGACAAAAGTTCTGGGACACTGTAAAGTCCATGGAGAATAAGAGCACCTCCTCCCAGCTGCCCACTGCTCTGAGGCTAGGAAACACTGTTACCACCGATAAATCCACTATAATTGAGAATTTCAATAAGCATTTCTCTACGGCTGGCCATGCTTTCCACCTGGCTACCCCTACCCCGGTCAACTGCCCGGCACCCTCCACAGCAACCCACCAAAGCCCCCACCATTTCTCCTTCACCCAAATCCAGATAGCTGATGTTCTGAAAGAGCTGCAAAATCTGGACCCCTACAAATCAGCCGGGCTAGACAATCTGGATCCTCTCTTTCTAAAATTATGTGCCGAAATTGTTGCAACCCCTATTACTAGCCTGTTCAACCTCTCTTTCGTATCGTCTGAGATTCCCAAAGATTGGAAAGCTGCCGCGGTCATCCCCCTCTTCAAAGGGGGTGACACTCTAGACCCAAACTGCTACAGACCTATATCTATCCTACCCTGTCTTTCTAAGGTCTTTGAAAGCCAAGTTAACAAACAGATTACCGACCATTTCGAATCCCACCGTACCTTCTCCGCTATGCAATCTAGTTTCCGAGCTGGTCATGGGTGCACCTCAGCCACGCTCAAGGTACTAAACGATATCATAACCGCCATCGATAAAAGACAGTACTGTGCAGCCGTCTTCATCGACCTGGCCAAGGCTTTCGACTCTGTCAATCACCGTATTCTTATCGGCAGACTCAACAGCCTTGGTTTCTCAAATGACTGTCTCGCCTGGTTCACCAACTACTTCGCAGACAGAGTTCAGTGTGTCAAATTGGAAGGCCTGTTGTCCGGACCTCTGGCAGTCTCTATGGGGGTACCACAGGGTTCAATTCTCAAGCCGACTCTTTTCTCTGTATACATCAATGATGTCGCTCTTGCTGCTGGTGAGTCTCTGATCCACCTCTACGCAGACGACACTATTCTGTATACTTCTGGCCCTTCTTTTGACACTGTGTTAACAACCCTCCAGGCGAGCTTCAATGCCATACAACTCTACTTCCGTGGTCTCCAACTGCTCTTAAATACAAGTAAAACTAAATGCATGCTCTTCAACCGATCGCTGCCTGCACCTGCCCGCCTGTCCAACATCACTACTCTGGACGGCTCTGACTTAGAATATGTGGACAACTACAAATACCTAGGTGTCTGGTTAGACTGTAAACTCTCCTTCCAGACTCACATCAAACATCTCCAATCCAAAGTTAAATCTAGAATTGGCTTCCTATTCCGCAAGAAAGCATCCTTCACTCATGCTGCCAAACATACCCTTGTAAAACTGACCATCCTACCAATCCTCGACTTCAGTGATGTCATTTACAAAATAGCCTCCAAAACCCTACTCAATAAATTGGATGCAGTCTATCACAGTGCCATCCGTTTTGTCACCAAAGCCCCATATACTACCCACCACTGCGACCTGTACACTCTCGTTGGCTGGCCCTCGCTTCATACTCGTCGCCAAACCCACTGGCTCCAGGTCATCTACAAGACCCTGCTAGGTAAAGTCCCCCCTTATCTCAGCTCGCTGGTCACCATAGCAGCACCCACCTGTAGCACGCGCTCCAGCAGGTATATCTCTCTGGTCACCCCCAAAACCAATTCTTCCTTTGGCCGCCTCTCCTTCCAGTTCTCTGCTGCCAATGACTGGAACGAACTACAAAAATCTCTGAAACTGGAAACACTTATCTCCCTCACTAGCTTTAAGCACCAGCTGTCAGAGCAGCTCATAGATTACTGCACCTGTACATAGCCCATCTATAATTTAGCCCAAACAACTACCTCTTTACCTACTGTATTTATTTATTTATTTTGCTCCTTTGCACCCCATTATTTCTATCTCTACTTTGCACTTTCTTCCACTGCAAACCAACCATTCCAGTGTTTTTTTTACTTGCTATATTGTATTTACTTCGCCACCATGGCCTTTTTTATATTTTTATTTATTTATATATATATTTTGTTTGCCTTCACCTCCCTTATCTCACCTCACTTGCTCACATTGTATATAGACTTATTTTTCATTGTATTATTGACTGTATGTTTGTTTTACTCCATGTGTAACTATGTGTTGTTGTATGTGTCGAACTGCTTTGCTTTATCTTGGCCAGGTCGCAATTGTAAATGAGAACGTGTTCTCAATTTGCCTACCTGGTTAAATAAAGGTGAAATAAAATAAATAAATAAAATATACAATGATACGATGTCTATCTAAGTATATGGTTACAGAGAATAGTCCCATATGAGATGGTTAGGTCACGTCATCCCCTTTCGTGTTGTCGTCGTGGCAACAGGTCGGGAACAGCTCCTGAGTGAAGGCGAGGCATGCAGCCGTGTCTGCCCGTCTCCGTAGTTCGTCAGTTTTCCAGCCTCGTAGTCCAGCAGCATTCTAATGCGGGAGTGGTGACAGTGGCCAGCCACCGCTTCCAGGTGTAACAGTATAACTTTAGTCCGTCCCCTCGCCCCGACCCGGGCACGAACCAGGGACCCTCTGCACACATCAACAACAGTCACCCACGAAGCATCGTTACCCATCGCTCCACAAAAGCCTCGGCCCTTGCAGAGCAAGGGGAACCACTACTTCAACGTTTCAGAGCAAGTGACGTCACCGACTGAAAGGCTGCTAGCGCGCACCACCGCTACCTAGCTAGCCATTTCACATCGGTTACACAGGCACCCATTGTGCCAGGTGCTCAGCTGGCGCTCATCCAGCGGGAGGCTCTAGGGAAGATCGTTCATTCCCACCATACACCGTTTCCCCTTTTCCTTCCTGGGGATGCCCTCGTACGTTCTCCTGGGAGAGGAGCAGGTGATCGTTGGCCATGCAAGGGTCAAAGGTCAGGGTGCAGCGGTCTGAGGAGGAGGGCGAAGGGAACATGTGAGAAGACAATTAGGTGTACATAATATCTATGATAGTTTTATGTTAAAGTAAGGAACAACCACATACATTCGCTGAGGTCCTGCTTCCCAGCTAGGTTACATGGAGCAGCTGGACTGGGGATCACAGCCAGGATGGTGCACTTATCCTGGGCTGAACCTACTGAAGTGGGTTGGGGAGGGGAAGAGAAGAGAAGAGAAGGGAGATTGGTGGAGAGACACAGAGACATATTTTAAAAGATTGGAGGTTACTATCCCTAACAATAAAATCCTTCATACATTGAGGTTAGGATACCATGCTTGTCCTGCCCCACAGCTGTAGACACAGCCTCCTACAGGTCCTCAGACACTAGCTGGAGATCCCTTACAGGATGTCTGTCACCCCACTGAGCCCCTCCTACAGTTTAGGGGTCACACCCACTTGAATGTCCTTCATATGACGAACCTCCTACAGAGCAAATGAGGAAAATATCATATATTATGATTTATGTTAGTAACAATACAATATGGGAATTTTATCCCAAAGCTACCTACAGCTAACATATATATTTATGTATGTGATCTATGTAAATAAAGGAATATAACACAGCTGTAAAACTGTGAGGACTATATGGTGGAGGCCTACCCATTTCCCAGGAGCATTGTAAAAAGTGGATTTGGGTACAGTGTTTATTTCCCCCTAATATCTTTGAATATTACACCTAAAACAATTAGGCCTACTTCTTTCTACTGCTGATCTGAGACCATTAGGGTTAAACATTACAGATATAAATGCAATATATGGAGTAGAAAAGATTGCCTGCCCACCAGAATCAACATATGTTCTACATGGTCTATTTCTATCTGAATGTAACACCTCAATCAAGCATGTTAATTGATCGTTAAGTCATGTTTGTCAGGTAAACTGTCATTAGTGGCCTATATAAGCCTCATACAGGCCATGTGAAGACATTACCTGTTGATAACACAGACTATTTTCATGATCGTGGGAGGTGTGAGAGAATTGCTGCTCTTTGTGGTGACTGTGGGGGTTGTGAAAGGTTGGTTCACTAATGTTTTATTTGGATTGAAGGGATTTGTTTGGGAAATATGCTCAACTTTATCAGTTGGAGATTAAAATTTGACTGTTTGTTTGTTCCGCATTGGTCATCTGCTATTATTAATATATGTAGCTATTTTGTGTCAACTCAACTTCTGTCAACACATTCTCCTCAGTTTCTTGTTACCCTGTTGGAAAGTCCCAGAAGCAAGAGCAAGTCTCTCTGCAGAGGAGACTTGGAGGTAAGTGTTTCTTTCCACAACCCTTCTAGCTTTGTACTGTGTCTATGGTGCTGCTGTGCCTGACACTCATTCAACACCATAGAGTAACTTAGTTGTCTAAATAATGTTGTCAAACCCTTTGATTTGGTCATTTTGCTTGTGTACCTTAACCTACGTTTTTCAGAGCTGTCATCGAATGACGTCTCCATTGTGCATGCCCTGGCCTTGCTCCGATCCATAGGGTCTGACGCTAAACAAGACAGAAGGTACGGCCTGAAACATATACTTTTAAATCTGTGTTGGGTTCATGTTGCTCAACATTCTAATGGCAATTTGGCCTAGACCGTGTAGAACAGCTGTGTTGCTGTAGAATACCCTACTGTTCCTTTATGTTTTCTCTCTAGAGTATTTCGAGACAAATGAAGTAGAATCCCAAGCTGCTCCAAACCATGGTAGCTCTCCGGCAAATGATGCCCTGTCCTCTGACGACGCTACCTCTGAAGCTGCCACTGGCCCGTCTGACGACGCTACCTCTGAAACTGCCACTGGCCCGTCTGACGAAGCTGCCACTGTCCCGTCTGACGACGCTACCTCTGAAGCTGCCACTGTCCCGTCTGACGACGCTACCTCTGAAGCTGCCACTGTCCCGTCTGACGACGCTACCTCTGAAGCTGCCACTGGCCCGTCTGACAACGCTACCTCTGAAGCTGCCACTGGCCAGTCTGACGACGCTACCTCGTGTTAGGATTTATGTTAATGCACTATAGCCTGTTAGCATATTGTTTGAAGATGAATATTGTTTTGTTACACACACACACACAATACAGAGGGGGGTGTGTGTGTAGGTGTAAGGACTGACCAACATAGGCCATAAAAGCTGTGGACAGTCTGGAGAGGGGAGGGGTGCATCTCTCTAGGCCAACCAGGAGATTAGAATACTGGACAATACCATATTAGGAACTGTTTCAGTGTAGAATCGACAGACACAAGACGGATCTAATCTACCCAGCAACCAGATGTGGACAAAAGGAACGCGCCAAGGGGCTTGGACAAATCCGAGGGCCAGCAAAGGCGGGGCAAAGTCTAAACCGCGCCCAGCCTCTACTGTGATAGGCCAACAGACGCGTTGGAACTACGTCATCACGGTATAAGAACAGCTGTTTACGTACTTCCTGCCAGTTCCCTGTGTACCCTGCGTGGTGATACAGCGAACCCGTATATACGAAAATTGCATTTGCCATTCATTGTTTGCGGTAATTAAAGAAAGTTAGCAGACCTTGCTTTTTATTTATCCTGATACCGGATGTGATACACGCAGCGTTCACATGGTGACCCCGACGTCATCCGGGTTAAGGAAATTGCTGGACATAGAACGAGCCAGCTAAGATACCTTTACTGTCGTCGGACGGCGTTACTCACAAAGACCGGTCTTTAAAAAAAAAAAAAAAGTTCTGCACATTGGCATTATCCAAATTTATTTTGTGCGACGCTTGTTCGATGTAAGTTACCAAATTCCTTATATCCAATATACGAATAGTCTAAAATGCCGTGGACCAGGTAATGGCAAATGCAATTTTATTTGATCAAAATCGTTCAAAGATGCAATGTGTAAATGAAATGTACTGAATGTATGACGTAAGTTGGGGCTTACAAGTATAATTGAGGGTAATATCATACAATAACGAAAGTAATGTACTAGGCTGAGCCAAGTTTGTATGACGTAGGTTGGGGCCTACATATGAGGTGAGAACGCAAATAAACGGCAATATAACAATAATAATAGTGGCCAGGGGCCAGTTATATTTGAAATAAGATAAGTTTATAGAATAAATGTAGTACATTGAGTTAAGTCGGTGTACTTATACCAAGTTTGAATGACCTGCGGGTTTTATAGTGTTTGGGGACACAAAGTTTGTATGGAATAATTTTACCGCGTGAATGAAAGTATATTAGATATTGCAGTCGGGGCTGGTATCTTAGGGGACCCACAGTGCATAGTTGAATGTGTTGAGATTCATTTTGTTTATGTAAAAAAAAAAGAAAAGTGTTATACGAGAAATAAGGTAGATTTTATTTCTTTTAATTAATTTACACACATACGTGAGTATACGCACAGACTATATAATGTCTCCAGAAACAAAAGGTTTTGAGGAAGTTGAAATCTGTTCTAGAGATGGATAATGGTAAGGAGAGGAGTGAAAGAGATAGAGAGTGGAAGGAGGGGCTCCCAGTCGACGGGGAACCCGGTGGAATGTTTGGGTGAATCTAATGCCCGGGGTGGAGAGGAATGTACGAGTTTGAGAGTATGGATGTAGAAAGATTACAATTAATGATAAAGTTGATATAGCAGACGGTAGAGATGCTAGACACGGCTAGAGTGTGGTTGTCTGAAGCCAGAAAAAGAGAGGGAGCGTTACAAAGGGGTTAACTTGCAGATGCTATGGAGAAGGCAAGATAGGGAGGCGCAGATAGGGTTGGCTATGACGGAGAAGATTTTTTAACTGCGGCGCGGGAGACTCGGGTTAGTATCTCAGCCTTGGTACCGAGAGACTAAAATACATTCTTGCGATATAAATTTAGCGAGGTACATGGGGTTTTAAAAAAGTTGGGAGTGGAGAAAGTTGATTTTACTTTTACGATAGTTAACGTAAAACTGCGACAGTATTTGGGATACACAATAACGTTATGCAAATGGGTTTGACCGTTCAGGTACACTATTTACTGTACTTCGGGCAGTATAATTTTGATTAAGAGATGTTGATTGATGTTGTAAATTCTATTCAAGATCCAACATTAGTGATACAATGGTGATAAATTGGTTTTGGTTTATCGAAGCAATGATGTTGTGACTGAGAAGGGACAGAGAAAATGGTTTGTGTCATTTAGAGGGAAAATGCGTGCATTATAGCTTTGAGCCACTTTTCAGAAGTTGTTAAAAGTTTCAAATAGAAAATAGGAAGGTCAGAATAGTTTAATCGTAAAAGTTTATGATAGCTAATGTTAAAGGGACAGTTATAACTACTAGATTTTGTTTGTAGTAAACGTTTGGGTTAGAGGGTGATTTCTAAATTTCCCAGCGAAAAAATATCTTAAAGGGATACACACACATAAAAGTGGGGGTATGATTTCCAAAGTTACTTTTCAGGGTTGTCTGATCAACCTCCTTGAAGAGCCACTTAAAATGGAGAATATAAGGGCCTTGGCGTCTGAGTTTAAGGTAATGTGATAGATAGTAGTGATGGTGAAAAGTCACTAGAGGGCGCCATTGGACATTTTAAGCTGATTTTAAGCATATGGGCTTAAAAACACAATGAAGACTTGGTTGGTTTCAGGAACTAAGGGACAGCACTGATAACTCTTAAAGTAGATAAGACACTTGACAGAGAATTGTTAGATTTGTGCCAGTATTGATACAAGGGCGGAGCCATGTATCAAAAGGGGGATGGAATAGGACACGTTGTGGTGTGGCCTATTAGTTAAACATTTCTAGAGATGGTGGACTAGGATAATAATGGATGACATTCTAGCTAATCAGATAGAACAGATAGAATGACAGAGGTTCTAGCAGAACACATTAAAATACTGTTAATTAACCAAACCCGTATGTCCATGATTTTATGCTCTACAGGAGAACTACAGGAGGAGATTACCCACATGAATGGGCCAGGGGACTGGGTCTGGGTCCAATCACTAAAGAAAAAGGACTGGAAGCAGCCACGGTGGGAGGAGTCATACCAAGCACTCCTGGTGACTGCATTCGCAGTGAGGATAACTGAAAGAGCTACCTGGGGGGCATATCACACATTGTATTAGGGTAAGACACACTGACTCTGTCGAACAATCACAGGGGTAGGAGCAGAACCAGAACCAACAGGGTACTGGGGGCCAACTCTCTACTGAAGATTTCCTTATACCCGATCTTTCCCCGCTGTGAGCGTTCATAGAAGTGAAAGTGTGGCTTGGCCTCTGGCTGATGATGTGTTCTCTGGGAGAGGGTGGGGCTTTAGAGGAGTATTGGTTGTTCTGAGCTGTCTGATTTGTGGGAGCCATATTCCTGATACACCATGAGCCCCCGAGAAGGCTAAAGAGGGTAACCTGACCCATAGTTTAGACGATGAGGATTTTGTATTAACCAAGCATGAAGGATCACTTAATCTGGATAAGCAGGGAAGAAATTGAGATATTTGTGGAACCAGGAGAATTGAGCCAAAATGTTTGGTTTTAACACCTGTGTATAGGAGTGTGCCAGTGTAGCTGTGTAATGGGCATGGGTGTGCTTATTGGGAATGGAGGAGGGGTTACCCGTACAGCATAGGGAACCCGACAAAAGTAGACAGGTTTCCCATTATCTGGGGAAGGAGTGAGGGGCAGACTGATGTTTGTAAAGGTGATGAAATCCTACTAACCATCAAGTCTATTAAGCTCTCCGATGCAGGTACCTATACCCTGGGATTGGAAAGAATCGGGGCGGATACGATGGGGATGGTTACCGTCACAGTACTGCCAAAACCACCACCAGTTCCAACAGGCCAAGGCCAGGTTCAGCCGAACTCCTCCACCACTTCAAGACCGTGTGCCACATCACCTAAGCTCTCCAATCCGGTACAGGTAATAAATGTAAGGGATATCGCAGACAGTGACCAATTGGGGACTGAAACTGGATATGAGGGTAGGGAGAACATGTGGTTAGCCTATATGAGATACACCGCCAGAACACTTAATAGAAAAGACTGATCTGTGGACATGCTAGACCTGTTCTGGCTACTCACCCATTTGCCCTAAGCAGTGGGGAGGTTGGATGTGCATATTGGAGGGTTTTTACCATAAGCTAAATTCGACCCTGTGTAAAGCTCTGAGTCTTGTGTTCCCAGAAGTCCCCCCCAGAAGGCACCGTGGGGAGTTGAGGCATATGGGGGATATTACAGCTGTATCACTGGTACAGGTAGGGGTATAGACTATGGGAGGCTCCCTACTGCATCACTAATGTCACTATTAATGCCACCTGGCCCGTTGAAGGGCTGAACCAAACTAGAGGTGTTGCTGATGTATGGTGGATGCGTGGACCTGTCAGGCGGTTGACCTCCATTTTGAAAGGAGACTGGCAGGGCACATGTGCTTTGGCCAGTCTGATAACACCATTGACTATTATTAAGGTTACAGCTAACCAACTCCTGGGAGCTACACATGACACAGAGGCGCGGGACCAACCCAGGAGACGGCAGAAACGTGACGCTCCTTGGTCCGAGGGTACAGATAACATCCACACCAACCTGTTGGGGTTCCCTGTAGGGGTCCCCCACGAATTCTGGGCGTTAAACAGAAATGATGGTCTGTGGCATTTGTTGCCCATTATTGGCCCAGCTATTGTTGATGATAAGCAAACTGCCTGGATCAATTATATTTACTATAATCAACAATGAGTTAACCACACCGCACTTATAGGGATGGCTGAACAATTGGATGCCACCTCTCGAACCGCTAGACAAAATAGGCTAGCACTAGACATGATTCTGGCCAACCAGAGAGGTGTTTTGTAAGATGTTTGGAGAACAGTGTTGTACGTTTGTTCCTAATAATACCAGTCCGGATGGGAGCATTTCAAAAGCTCTGAGCGGGTTGGAAAAGTTATCTGTGGAGATAAAGGGTTTTGCAGGTGTGGAGGAGGATGGACTGTTCCCCTGGCTGGGTGGTTGGTTTGGTAAGTACACTACATTGATGGTTACTGGATTTCTGACCCTAGTAGTTGTATTTCTTATGTTAATGTGTTGTGCTGCTTGCATCATACCTTGTCTAAAGAAATCTGTTACAGATGTAGCGAAGGCTGCTGGTATGATGCCTTTGTTTGATGCTCCGGATGGAGATGCTGATACTGAGTCAAACTACAGGAGAAAGATGGGTCTGACTGAGGATGACCTTGGTTTGCTGTGGGTGAAGTGGTCGTATAATAAAAATAAAAATTAATAATAATAAAAAGAAACAATATACTTTTTATCCAGGTCATTACATTAGTCCTCCCTGTTGTGAAGGTTTGAAGTTCCCGGGTGGCAAGGAGCCCACCTGGTACAAGATGTATAGAGGGAGAGACCAGAGGGTTACATTTTTAAAATATATATTCTGTATGTAATCATGTTGTTGTGATGACACCCTGGGGGGTGTCAAAAGGGGGAATCTAAAAACCCCACTGATGTTTTTTTTAAATATTCTGTATGTAATCATGTTGTTGTGATGACACCCTGGGGGGTGTCAAAAGGGGGCATCTAAAACCCCACTGATGTTTTTATATTGTTTTGCAAAAAAAAATAAAAAAAAATAAACTATCCTCCTGGTTGAAGGTTTCATGTTCCTGGGTTCAACGGCAACCCAGTATATGGATATATAAGTTGGTTACACCCCATGGGGGTGTAAAAAGGGGGAAATTGTTAGGATTTATGTTTATGCACTATAGCCTGTTAGCATATTGTTTGAAGATGAATATTGTTTTGTTACACACACAATACAGAGGGGGGTGTGTGTGTAGGTGTAAGGAATGACCAACACAGGCCATAAAAGCTGTGGACAGTCTGGAGAGGGGAGGGGTGCATCTCTCTAGGCCAACCAGGAGATTAGAATACTGGACAATACCATATTAGGAACTGTTTCAGTGTAGAATCGACAGACACAAGACGGATCTAATCTACCCAGCAACCAGATGTGGACAAAAGGAACGCGCCAAGGGGCTTGGACAAATCCGAGGGCCAGCAAAGGCGGGGCAAAGTCTAAACCGCGCCCAGCCTCTACTGTGATAGGCCAACAGACGCGTTGGAACTACGTCATCACGGTATAAGAACAGCTGTTTACGTACTTCCTGCCAGTTCCCTGTGTACCCTGCGTGGTGATACAGCGAACCCGTATATACGAAAATTGCATTTGCCATTCATTGTTTGCGGTAATTAAACATAATTAAAGAAAGTTAGCAGACCTTGCTTTTTATTTATCCTGATACCGGATGTGATACACGCAGCGTTCACACTCGGCAGCTGCGACCGGCCAGTCTGACCATGCCATTGAGGAACTGTTCACTTCTGCATCTGAGCCCCCGTTGACCACAAACATGGATATCTGATGTGGGACATGGTGCTCGGGGTCCATGCAAGAGTTCATGGGTACTCTAGTCCAGGTTATGTGTGTGTAACTGCATTTTCTTGTTTTGGCTCAATTAAACGTTAACTGTAATACGTGTGTCCTCAGTATTGTTTTGACGGTTCCTACTTGGAGTTGAGGTCTATGACCTGACAAGAGTAACTGTGGTGATGGCAACATTTATTTTGCATTATAACCATGCTTTGGCATCAGCAATATGTTTACTTTGACCCCTGTGCTTAAATCACCATTTGCCTTAAGCTACATTTGGTCAAATTATGCTAGTAGCATCACATGATGTGGAATGGGTTCTAGTTCATTTAAACTTGATGGTTGTGGAACTGAGTGTTTGGGGTTGGTACATACAGTGGGGCAAAAAAGTATTTAGTCAGCCACCAATTGTGCAAGTTCTCCCACTTAAAGATGAGAGGCCTGTAATTTTCATCATAGGTACACTTCAACTATGACAGACAAAATGAGAAAAAAAAATCCTGAAAATCACATTGTAGGATTTTTAATGAATTTATTTGCAAATTATGGTGGAATATAAGTATTTGGTCAATAACAAAAGTTTATCTCAATACTTTGTCATTGCCAACAAAGGGTATATAACAGAGGTCAAACGTTTTCTGTAAGTCTTCACAAGGTTTTCACACACTGTTGCTGGTATTTTGGCCCATTCCTCCATGCAGATCTCTTCTAGAGCAGTGATGTTTTGGGGCTGTTGCTGGGCAACACGGACTTTCAACTCCCTCCAAAGATGTTCTATGGGGTTGAGATCTGGAGACTGGCTAGGCCACTCCAGGACCTTGAAATGCATCTTACGAAGCCACTCCTTCGTTGCCCGGGCAGTGTGTTTGGGATCATTGTCATGCTGAAAGACCCAGCCACGTTTCATCTTCAATGCCCTTGCTGATGGAAGGAGGTTTTCACTCAAAATCTCACGATACATGGCCCCATTCATTCTGTCCTTTACACGGATCAGTCGTCTTGGTCCCTTTGCAGAAAAACAGCCCCAAAGCATGATGTTTCCACCCCCATGCTTCACAGTAGGTATGGTGTTCTTTGGATGCAACTCAGCATTCTTTGTCCTCCAAACACGACGAGTTGAGTTTTTACCAAAAAGTTATATTTTGGTTTCATCTGACCATATGACATTCTCCCAATCTTCTTCTGGATCATTCAAATGCTCTCTAGCAAACTTCAGACGGGCCTGGACAAGTACTGGCTTAAGCAGGGGGACACGTCTGGCACTGCAGGATTTGAGTCCCTGGCGGCGTAGTGTGTTACTGATGGTAGGCTTTGTTACTTTGGTCCCAGCTCTCTGCAGGTCATTCACTAGGTCCCCCCTTGTGGTTCTGGGATTTTTGCTCACTGTTTTTGTGATCATTTTGACCCCACGGGGTGAGATCTTGCGTGGAGCCCCAGATCGAGGGAGATTATCAGTGGTCTTGTATGTCTTCCATTTCCTAATAATTGCTCCCACAGTTGATTTCTTCAAACCAAGCTGCTTACCTATTGCAGATTCACTCTTCCCAGCCTGGTGCAGGTCTACAATTTTGTTTCTGGTGTCCTTTGACAGCTCTTTGGTCTTGGCCATAGTGGAGTTTGGAGTGTGACTGTTTGAGGTTGTGGACAGGTGTCTTTAATACTGATAACAAGTTCAAACAGGTGCCATTAATACAGGTAACGAGTGGAGGACAGAGGAGCCTCTTAAAGAAGAAGTTACAGGTCTGTGAGAGCCAGAAATCTTGCTGGTTTGTAGGTGACCAAATACTTATTTTCCACCATAATTTGCAAATAAATTCATAAAAAATCCTACAATGTGATTTTCTGGATTTTTTTCCCTCATTTTGTCTGTCATGGTTGAAGTGTACCTATGATGAAAATTACAGGCCTCTCTCATCTTTTTAAGTGGGAGAACTTGCACAATTGGTGGCTGACTAAATACTTTTTTGCCCCACTGTATGAGGCTGCTAGAATCGGGGTTAATGGTGTCAGTGTTAACTAATATCACGGTTGTCAACTTGCATTTAAATGACTCTGCTGGGTGTCTTCTCTCGTAACTGACTTGGTTTCCTATTAGTGAATGCTTACATGTAAAACCAGCTCTCGTATCATTAGCCCATCGTTTTGGCGGTTGGTCTTCATATCCCAGTGCCAATCCAAACTTTCAGGTTTAAATAAGTCAATGCTAACCTGTCTTAGCTGGCAGGCTGCTATCAGGTCCAGGCTCTCCCAGAGTTGCTTGTAGCGCTGCTAACCTAGGGTTCGAGGGCAGGAACAGTTTGACCAGGATTTCCCACCCACTCCGATTTACATGGGATAAACCATTGGAAGAAACCGGTACATTTCTATGAGAAGCGTGAGGAAGTCTGTTCATACAGGCCTTCTCTAGCCGCATGATGAACGCTCAGGGTGTGCGTCGTAGCAAACTGCACTTAGTCGCCATGAATTCAAAAAGCACGTACACGCAACCTTTAAATGCAGTTAATACAGCAACAAAATTGGCTCCAACTTTTGAGCTACCGGTAGGTATCTGCTGTAATTCAAACATTTCTGTGGCACCGCTTTACTCATTTATGCCAACCAAATCCAGATAGCAAATGTTCTGAAAGAGCTGCAAAACCTGGACCCATACAAATCAGCTGGGCTTGACAATCTAGACCCTCTATTTCTGAAACTATCCGCCGCCATTGTCGCAACCCCTATTACCAGCCTGTTCAACCTCTCTTTCATATCGTCTGAGATCCCCAAGGATTGGAAAGCTGCCGCGGTCATCCCCCTCTTCAAAGGGGGAGACACCCTGGACCCAAACTGTTACAGACCTATATCCATCCTGCCCTGCCTATCTAAGGTCTTCGAAAGCCAAGTCAATTAACAGATCACTGACCATCTCGAATTCCACCGTACCTTCTCCACTGTGCAATCCGGTTTCCGAGCCGGTCACGGGTGCACCTCAGCCACGCTCAAGGTACTAAACGATATCATAACCGCCATCGATAAAAGATAGTACTGTGCAGCCGTCTTCATCGACCTAGCCAAGGCTTTCGACTCTGTCAATCACCATATTCTTATCGGCAGACTCGGTAGCCTCGGTTTTTCTGATAACTGCCTTGCCTGGTTCACCAACTACTTTGCAGACAGAGCTCAGTGTGTCAAATCGGAGGGCATGTTGTCTGGTTCTCTGGCAGTCTCTATGGGGGTACCACAGGGTTCAATTCTCGGACCGACTCTTTTCTCTGTATATATCAATGATGTTGCTCTTGCTGCGGGCGATTCCCTGATCCACCTCTACGCAGACGACACGATTCTGTATACTTCTGGCCCTTCCTTGGACACTGTGCTATCTAACCTCCAAACGAGCTTCAATGCCATACAACACTCCTTCCGTGGCCTCCAACTTCTCTTAAACGCTAGTAAAACCAAATGCATGCTTTTCAACCGTTCGCTGCCTGCACCCGCCCGCCCGACTAGCATCACCACCCTGGACGGTTCCGACCTAGAATATGTGGACATCTATAAATACCTAGGTGTCTGGCTAGACTGTAAACTCTCCTTCCAGACTCATATTAAACATCTCCAATCCAAAATCAAATCAAGAATCGGCTTTCTATTTCGCAACAAAGCCTCCTTCACTCACGCCGCCAAACTTACCCTAGTAAAACTGACTATCCTACCGATCCTCGACTTCGGCGATGTCATCTACAAAATAGCTTCCAATACTCTACTCAGCAAACTAGATGCAGTTTATTATAGTGCCATCCGTTTTGTAACTAAAACACCTTATACCACCCACCACTGCGACCTGTATGCTCTAGTCGGCTGGCCCTCGCTACATATTCGTCGCCAGACCCACTGGCTCCAGGTCATCTATAAGTCTATAAGTCTCCGCCTTATCTCAGCTCACTGGTCACGATAACAACACCCACCCGTAGCACGCGCTCCAGCAGGTATATCTCACTGGTTATCCCCAAAGCCAACACCTCTTTTGGCCGCCTTTCCTTCCAGTTCTCTGCTGCCAGTGACTGGAACGAATTGCAAAAATCGCTGAAGCTGGAGACTTACATTTCACTCACTAACTTTAAATATCAGCTATCTGAGCAGCTAACCGATCACTGCAGCTATATGTTGTGACGTTGTATTAGTTAATGTGACGACTGTTGCTCATCGAATGATTACAAGTTTCTAATTACGTGATTAACTGAATCAAGTAATTATTAACTCATTAACCTGGGGCACCATGGGAAAACTAGTTTTTATTGAGTTTCTATTTCCCAAATTAACTCAAAGAATATCAGAATATCGATTTTACCACAGCCGCTAATTAACCAGTTGCCTCTACCAATCTCGTTCTGAACGTCGTATAGCCCGGGATTCTGCACGGACCCGGGTCTCACTAATGAATTCGCACCACACCAATCTTAGTTGAATGTTTATTTACTAAAAAGCTAAATTGATGATAAAAGATACACACACACAAAAACACATTCTAGGCTATTGATTAGAACTTAGTATAACGGGCCAACACACTAGGGCGCGTGTTACCCAAAATGGGGATTTAAAAGAGAGAGAAAGAGAGAAAGTACACGAGATAAATATACATTTGGGGGAAATTGTCAGCTATGCTCATTCTAACCCTAGCCTTGCCCCAAACTGCCGCTGTTATGAGTCAGAATATAATGATGTAATTACTTGTGGAAGGTCTCCGTGGATTTTCCCGCGTGGACCGTTCAAGCTGCTCAATGACGCACTGCTCCTGCGCACCTCTCTAGGTGTCCTCACGATGTCCGTGTCCTTTGGCTTACTGGCCTGTTCACTTGTCCTTGCTCTGGAAGGGGTCTTCGGAGGACAGATAGCTCTGTAGCTCAGAGCTCACAGCGTAAAGATGAAAGAGGGTAGATACCACGATTCGATGGGGAGTGGAGGCTAGGTGGTTCGGCTTGAATTCACCCGCTTAGACACCGCTACTCATCCGTAGCTTGGGTAGAAAAAGATTTCTTTGTCTTCAAACTTGTTGCGTTTTGGGTTCGTTGACCTTTTAGACCTTTGGCTGCAGCTCGGGTCACTTAGTCTAATCTGTTAATTCTGCACTCACAGGTTTTATACCCTCGGGTCAGAAGTGGGCGTAACCGCCTTCAGGGCAATTCTCTGGGCGTACCAAGTTTAAAGGGCAAGGTATAGATTTTACTCAAATCCAATTTTAGACAACTAACTTCACATTTCATCTTTACCGAAACATTCTCTTTGATTTGGACATTTTCCACACAACGTACAATGTATAAACATCAAGCATATACGAGGAAAACTCTTAACGTTACAATGTTTTCATAATAACGTCATCTATTAACCTTTAATAACAAAACAAAAATGACATACATTTTGATATTCCATCTATCGTCATGACCACCATTGTAGTTGACGGAAACCATTGTTCCAAAGTCCCTTTATTGCATGTTTAAAGTTCTGAGGCTGGTTCTCCACATAGTGAGAGGGAATATTTTCATGGGTGTGAGGGAATTACCATGGGTGTGAGGGGTCATAAAACCCCCACATCTTCAGACCCCTAGATCTCTCCTCATCTGTTGGGGTTGAGAGATAATCTGTAGGGTTGTGGTCTCCTGTAACCTGACCTGATGTCACGTTCCTGACCTGTTTTCTGTTGTTTTGTATGTGTTTAGTTGGTCAGGGCGTGAGTTGGGGTGGGTAGTCTATGTTATGTGTTTTCTATGTTGGGTTAATGTGTTGCCTGGTATGGTTCTCAATTAGAGGCAGGTGTTTGACGTTTCCTCTGATTGAGAACCATATTAAGGTAGGTTGTTCTCACTGTTTGTTTGTGGGTGATTGTTCCTGTGTCTGTGTATTCCACATGGGACTGTTTCGTTTGTTCGTTCGTTTTAGGTAGTCTGTTCCTGTTCGTGCGTTCTTCGTCTATATGTAAGTTCGTTTGTTTCAGGTCTGTTGCCTTCGTTTATTGTTTTGTAGTTTGTTCTAGTGTTCATTTTAGTGTTTCGTCTTTCATTTAATAAATCAGTATGTATTCATCACCCGCTGCGCCTTGGTCCGTTCATTCACCACAAGACGAACGTTACAGAATCACCCACCAAACCCGGATCAAGCAGCGGGTTAACGGGCAGCAGCGACAGCAGCAGTGGTTCAAGGAGGAATGGACATGGGAGGAGATTCTGGACGGAGAAGGACCCTGGGCAGAGCCAGAGGAGTGTCGCCGCCCAAAAGCGGACCTGGGGGCATCTAAAGCGGAGAGGCGGCATTATGAGGCGCTAGCAAGGCAGAGCGGCTGGAAGCCCGAGAGGCTCACCCAAAAATTTCTTGGGGGGAGGCTAAAAGGGAGTGTGGCGAAGTCAGGTAGGAGACCTGCGCATACTCCCTGTACTTACCGTGGAGAGCGAGAGTACGGGCAGACACCGTGTTACGCAGTAGAGCGCATGGTGTCTCCTGTACGTGTGCATAGCCCGGTGCGGTACATACCAGCTCCTCGTATCGGCCGGGCTAGATTGAGCATTGAGCCAAGTGCCATGAAGCCGGCTCTACATATCTGGCCTCCAGTACGTCTCCTCGGGCCGGCTTACATGGCACCAGCCTTACGCATGGTGTCCCCGGTTTGCCTACATAGCCCGGTGCGGGTTATTCCACCTCCCCGCACTGGTCGGGCGACGGGGAGCATACAACCAGGTAAGGTTGGGCAGGCTCAGTGCTCAAGGGAGCCAGTACGCCTGCACGGTCCGGTATTTCCGGCGCCACCTCCCCGCTCCAGCCCGGTACCACCAGTGCCTACACCACGCACCAGGTTTCCTGTGCGTCTCCAGAGCCCTGTTCCTCCTCCACGCACTCTCCCTGTGGTGCGTGTCTCCAGCTCAGTGCCTCCAGTTCCGGCACCACGCATCAAGCCTCCTGTGCGTCTCCAGAGCCCTGTACGCACTGTTCCTTCTCCCCGTACTCGCCATAAGGTGCGTGCCCTCAGCCCGGTACCACCAGTGCCGGTACCACGCACCAGGCCTATAGTGCGCTTTGAGAGTCCAGTGTGCCCTGTTCCTGCTCCCCGCACTAGCCTTGAGGTGCGTGTCTCCAGTCCGGTACCACCAGTTCCGGCACCACGCACCAGGCCTACTGTGCGCCTCAGCAGGTCAGAGTCGGCCGTCTGCCCAACGCCGCCTGCACTGCTCGTCTGTCCAGCGCCGTCTGAGCTGCCTGCCTGCCCAGCGCCGTCTGAGCCATCCGTCTGCCCAACGCCGCCTGCACTGCTCGTCTGCCCAACGCCGCCTGCACTGCTCGTCTGCCCAGCACCGTCTGAGCCATCTGTCTGCCCAGCGCCGTCTGAGCCATCCGTCTGCCCAGCACCGTCTGAGCCATCTGTCTGCCCAGCGCCGTCTGAGCCATCCGTCTGCCCAGCGCCGTCTGAGCCATCTGTCTGCCCAGCGCCGTCTGAGCCATCCGTCTGCCCAGCGCCGTCTGAGCCATCCGTCTGTCCAGCGCCGTCTGAGCCATCCGTCTGTCCAGCACCTTCTGAGCCATCCGTCTGCCACGAGCCATTAGAGCCGCCCGTCTGTCCCGAGCCATTAGAGCCATCCGTCAGTCAGGAGCCGCTAGAGCCGTCCGTCAGTCAGGAGCTGCCAGAGCCGCCAGCCAGTCAGGAGCTGCCAGAGCCGCCAGCCAGTCAGGAGCTGCCAGAGCCGCCAGCCAGTCAGGAGCTGCCAGAGCCGCCAGCCAGTCAGGAGCTGCCAGAGCCGCCAGCCAGTCAGGAGCTGCCAGAGCCGCCAGCCAGTCAGGAGCTGCCAGAGCCGCCAGCCAGTCAGGAGCTGCCAGAGCTGCCCTCCAGTCATGAGCTGCCTTACAGTCATGAGCTGCCCTACAGTCATGAGCTGCCCTCCAGTCATGAGCTGCCCTACAGTCATGAGCTGCCCTACAGTCATGAGCTGCCCTACAGTCATGGGCTGCCCTACAGTCATGAGCTGCCCTCCAGTCATGAGCTGCCCTCCAGTCATGAGCTGCCCTTCAGTCCGGAGCTGCCACTCAGTCCGGAGCTGCCACTCAGTCCGGAGCTGCCACTCAGTCCGGAGCTGCCACTCAGTCCGGAGCTGCCACTCAGTCCGGAGCTGCCATTCAGTCCGGAGCTGCCATTAGTCCAGAGTTGTCCCTCTGTCCTAAGCTACCTCTCTGTCCGGAGCGATCTCTCTGTCCGGAGCTACCTCTCTGTCCTGAGCTACCTCTCTGTCCTGAGCTACCTCTCTGTTCTGAGCTACCTCTCTGTCCTGAGCTACCTCTCTGTCCTGAGTTGTCTCCTCTATTTATGAGGGGCCTTGGTGAGGGTTCTTGGACCATGGTCGGGGGCGAGGGTCGCCACTCAAGGGACGCTAAGGAGGGGGACAAAGACAATGGTGGAGTGGTGTCCTCGTCCACCGCCGGAGCCGCCACCGCGGACAGATGCCCACCCAGACCCTCCCCTTGAGTTTTAGGGGTGCGCCCGGAGTTCGCACCTTGAGGGGGGGGTTCTGTCACATTCCTGACCTGTTTTCTGTTGTTTTGTATGTGTTTAGTTGGTCAGGGCGTGAGTTGGGGTGGGTAGTCTATGTTATGTGTTTTCTATGTTGGGTTGATGTGTTGCCTGGTATGGTTCTCAATTAGAGGCAGGTGTTTGACGTTTCCTCTGATTGAGAACCATATTAAGGTAGGTTGTTCTCACTGTTTGTTTGTGGGTGATTGTTCCTGTGTCTGTGTATTCCACATGGGACTGTTTCGTTTGTTCGTTCGTTTTAGGTAGTCTGTTCCTGATCGTGCGTTCTTCGTCTATATGTAAGTTCGTTTGTTTCAGGTCTGTTGCCTTCGTTTATTGTTTTGTAGTTTGTTCTAGTGTTCATTTTAGTGTTTAGTCTTTCATTTAATAAATCAGTATGTATTCATCACCCGCTGCGCCTTGGTCCGTTCATTCACCACAAGACGAACGTTACACCTGATCAGGACAGTCATGACATATACATAGTTCATGTGTAAATAGCCCACCCCAATCTACCCACCTCATCCCCATATTGTTTTTATTTACTTTTCTGCTCTTTTGCAAACCAGCATCACTATTTGCACATCATCATCTGCTCATCTATCACTCCAGTGTTAGTCTGCAAAATGTTTCTTACTTTGAAACTATGGCCTATTTATTGCCTTACCTCCTCACGCCATTTGCACACCTGTATAGACTTTCTTTTTTTCTATTGTGTTATTGACTGTACGCTTGTTTATTCCATGTGTAACTCTGTGTTGTTTGTGTCGCACTGCTTTGCTTTATCTTGGCCAGGTCGCAGTTGTAAATGAGAACTTGTTCTCAACTAGCTTACCTGGTTAAATAAAGGTGAAATAAACAAAAAATCCCAGAGGATCCCAGATGGCTAACAATAACATATCCTGACATAATGTAAACGTTATACACTGCTCAAAAAAATAAAGGGAACACTTAAACACAATGTAACTCCAAGTCAATCACACTTCTGTGAAATCAAACTGTCCACTTAGGAAGCAACACTGATTGACAATAAATTTCACATGCTGTTGTGCAAATGGAATAGACAAAAGGTGGAAATTATAGGCAATTAGCAAGACACCCCCAATATGGCCTGCTGGAGGTCATTTTGCAGGGCTCTGGCAGTGCTCCTCCTTGCACAAAGGCGGAGGTAGCAGTCCTGCTGCTGGGTTGTTGCCCTCCTACGGCCTCCTCCACGTCTCCTGATGTACTGGCCTGTCTCCTGGTAGCGCCTCCATGCTCTGGACACTACGCTGACAGACACAGCAAACCTTCTTTCCACAGCTCGCATTGATGTGCCATCCTGGATGAGCTGCACTACCTGAGCCACTTGTGTGGGTTGTAGACTCCGTCTCATGCTACCACTAGAGTGAAAGCACCGCCAGCATTCAAAAGTGACCAAAACATCAGCCAGGAAAGCCAGGAAGCATAGGAACTGGTCTGTGGTCACCACCTGCAGAATCACTCCTTTATTGGGGGTGTCTTGCTAATTGCCTATAATTTCCACCTTTTGTCTATTCCATTTGCAAAACAGCATGTGAAATTTATTGTCAGTGTTGCTTCCTAAGTGGACAGTTTGATTTCACAGAAGTGTGATTGACTTGGCGTTACATTGTGTTAAGTGTTCCCTTTATTTTTTTGAGCAGTGTACATTAAGCTCTGTGACATGAATTAGTATATTTCATATTCTCAGAACCCAACAGTAGGTTTTAAGGTGTGGCTGCATGTTTGTCGTGGACGCATTGTCACTCTTGATGTTCTTTTTCCAGATTGCAAGTGAAACACCTTTAGATGTAAGTGCCAGTTGGTAACTTTCTCACACTTGCTTGTTTAAGGTATGGATGCAACACCCCAGTATGTCTGCAGGGGCTGGTCACTGAGATTTACCATGTTTCACATGCTACTAGACTAACCTTCCAAGTAAATATGTTACAAGTCTGAACTGGCTGTCCTTGTCTTTCCTCAACTAATTGAAACCTCAGGGACAGACATGCTAAACGACTTTGATGTCAGAGCTCCCATCAGCCCTCTACACCTCACTGTGAGTAAAGCCTACCTGCTTCTGTAGTGGTCTCCATATGACAAATGGCACCCTATTTAGTACACTACTTTTGACCAGATCCTTATAGGCCCTGATCAAAAGTAGTTAGCACCCTATTCCCTACGTAGTTATCTGGGATGCAGGCATGGTGTTGATTTTCCACAGGAAGTTGACTGTCCAGAGAGACTCACACCAAATTCCTATCTATTCCTGATTAGTGTGAAATACATGCATATTCTACACAGTGATGATTTCCTTATTTTGCCATTTGAGTTAATCAACCTCCAGGTTTGTTTCTCAATCCCACACTTGGCAGGGACCTCAGATGTTGATGCTGTGCGGGAGCAAAAATTGGCTCCCGATTGAAAGACTCTGGTCTACTAGAGGTCTAGCACTGTATATCTAGTCAGGCGTACCACGGCCACCACCATGCTATGGAGGTCCTGGTTCAGTCTCTGCTGGATCTAGACGTGAGGGACAGCCTGAATTTAACCTGAAAGTTTGGATTAGAACTGGGATATGAAGACCAACCGCCAAAACGATGTGCTAATGATACGAGAGCTGGTTTTACATGTAAGTATTAACTAATAGGAAACCAAGTCAGTTACGAGAGAAGACTAGTAGACACCCAGCAGAGTCATTTAAATGCAAGTTGACAACCGTGATATTAGTTAGCACTGACACCATTAACCCCGATTCTAGCAACAGCCTCATATGTACAAATCCCAAACACTCAGTTCCACAACCATCAAGTTTAAATGAACTAGAACCCATTCCACATCATGTGATGCTACTAGCATAATTTGACCAAATGTAGCTTAAGTCAAATGGTAATTTAAGCACAGGGGTCAAAGTAGACATATTGCTGATGCCAAAGCATGGTTATAATGCAAAATAAATGTTGACATTACCCCAGTCAGGTCATAGACCTCAAGTCAAAGTAGGAACCGTCAAAACAATACTGAGGACACAAGTATTACAGTTAGCGTTTAATTGAGCCAAAACAAGAAAAAGCAGTTACACACAACCTGGACTAGAGTACCCATGAAATCTTGCATGGACCCCGAGCACCATGTCCCACGTCAGATATCCATGTTTGTGGTCAACGGGGGCTGAGATGCAGAAGTCAACAGTTGCTCAATGGCATGGTCAGACTGGCCGGTGGCAGCTGCCGATGTAGCGTCGTCAGACGGGCCAGTGGCAGCTGCAGAGGTAGCGTCGTCAGACGGGCCAGTGGCAGCTTCAGAGGTAGCGTCGTCAGACGGGCCAGTGGCAGCTTCAGAGGTAGCGTCGTCAGACGGGCCAGTGGCAGCTTCAGAGGTAGCGTCGTCAGACGGGCCAGTGGCAGCTTCAGAGGTAGCGTCGTCAGACGGGCCAGTGGCAGCTTCAGAGGTAGCGTCGTCAGACGGGCCAGTGGCAGCTTCAGAGGTAGCGTCGTCAGACGGGCCAGTGGCAGCTTCAGAGGTAGCGTCGTCAGACGGGCCAGTGGCAGCTTCAGAGGTAGCGTCGTCAGACGGGCCAGTGGCAGCTTCAGAGGTAGCGTCGTCAGACGGGCCAGTGGCAGCTTCAGAGGTAGCGTCGTCAGACGGGCCAGTGGCAGCTTCAGAGGTAGCGTCGTCAGACGGGCCAGTGGCAGCTTCAGAGGTAGCGTCGTCAGACGGGCCGGTCGCAGCTTCAGAGGTAGCGTCGTCAGACGGGCCGGTCGCAGCTTCAGAGGTAGCGTCGTCAGACGGGCCGGTCGCAGCTTCAGAGGTAGCGTCGTCAGACTGGCCGGTCGCAGCTTCAGAGGTAGCGTCGTCAGACTGGCCGGTCGCAGCTTCAGAGGTAGCGTCGTCAGACTGGCCGGTCGCAGCTTCAGAGGTAGCGTCGTCAGACAAACCGGTCGCAGCTTCAGAGGTAGCGTCGTCAGACTGGCCGGTCGCAGCTTCAGAGGTAGCGTCGTCAGACGGGCCGGTCGCAGCTTCAGAGGTAGCGTCGTCAGACGGGCCGGTGGCAGCTTCAGAGGTAGCGTCGTCAGACGGGCCGGTGGCAGCTTCAGAGGTAGCGTCGTCAGACGGGCCAGTGGCAGCTTCAGAGGTAGCGTCGTCAGACGGGCCAGTGGCAGCTTCAGAGGTAGCGTCGTCAGACGGGCCAGTGGCAGCTTCAGAGGTAGCGTCGTCAGACGGGCCAGTGGCAGCTTCAGAGGTAGCGTCGTCAGACGGGCCAGTGGCAGCTTCAGAGGTAGCGTCGTCAGACGGGCCAGTGGCAGCTTCAGAGGTAGCGTCGTCAGACGGGCCAGTGGCAGCTTCAGAGGTAGCGTCGTCAGATGGGCCAGTGGCAGCTTCAGAGGTAGCGTCGTCAGACTGGCCGGTCGCAGCTTCAGAGGTAGCGTCGTCAGACTGGCCGGTCGCAGCTTCAGAGGTAGCGTCGTCAGACTGGCCGGTCGCAGCTTCAGAGGTAGCGTCGTCAGACTGGCCGGTCGCAGCTTCAGAGGTAGCGTCGTCAGACTGGCCGGTCGCAGCTTCAGAGGTAGCGTCGTCAGACTGGCCGGTCGCAGCTTCAGAGGTAGCGTCGTCAGACTGGCCGGTCGCAGCTTCAGAGGTAGCGTCGTCAGACTGGCCGGTCGCAGCTTCAGAGGTAGCGTCGTCAGACTGGCCGGTCGCAGCTTCAGAGGTAGCGTCGTCAGACTGGCCGGTCGCAGCTTCAGAGGTAGCGTCGTCAGACTGGCCGGTCGCAGCTTCAGAGGTAGCGTCGTCAGACGGGCCAGTGGCAGCTTCAGAGGTAGCGTCGTCAGACGGGCCAGTGGCAGCTTCAGAAGGTAGCGTCGTCAGACGGGCCAGTGGCAGCTTCAGAGGTAGCGTCGACAGACGGGCCGGTGGCAGCTTCAGAGGTAGCGTCGTCAGACGGGCCGGTGGCAGCTTCAGCGGTAGCGTCGTCAGACGGGCCGGTGGCAGCTTCAGCGGTAGCGTCGTCAGACGGGCCGGTGGCAGCTTCAGAGGTAGCGTCGTCAGACGGGCCGGTGGCAGCTTCAGAGGTAGCGTCGTCAGACGGGCCGGTGGCAGCTTCAGAGGTAGCGTCGTCAGACGGGCCGGTGGCAGCTTCAGAGGTAGCGTCGTCAGACGGGCCGGTGGCAGCTTCAGAGGTAGCGTCGTCAGACGGGCCGGTGGCAGCTTCAGAGGTAGCGTCGTCAGACGGGCCGGTGGCAGCTTCAGAGGTAGCGTCGTCAGACGGGCCGGTGGCAGCTTCAGAGGTAGCGTCGTCAGACGGGCCGGTGGCAGCTTCAGAGGTAGCGTCGTCAGACGGGCCAGTGGCAGCTTCAGAGGTAGCGTCGTCAGACGGGCCGGTGGCAGCTTCAGAGGTAGCGTCGTCAGACGGGCCGGTGGCAGCTTCAGAGGTAGCGTCGTCAGACGGGCCGGTGGCAGCTTCAGAGGTAGCGTCGTCAGACGGGCCGGTGGCAGCTTCAGAGGTAGCGTCGTCAGACGGGCCGGTCGCAGCTTCAGAGGTAGCGTCGTCAGACGGGCCGGTCGCAGCTTCAGAGGTAGCGTCGTCAGACTGGCCGGTCGCAGCTTCAGAGGTAGAGTCGTCAGACTGGCCGGTCGCAGCTTCAGAGGTAGCGTCGTCAGACTGGCCGGTCGCAGCTTCAGAGGTAGCGTCGTCAGACTGGCCGGTCGCAGCTTCAGAGGTAGCGTCGTCAGACTGGCCGGTCGCAGCTTCAGAGGTAGCGTCGTCAGACTGGCCGGTCGCAGCTTCAGAGGTAGCGTCGTCAGACTGGCCGGTCGCAGCTTCAGAGGTAGCGTCGTCAGACGGGCCGGTGGCAGCTTCAGAGGTAGCGTCGTCAGACGGGCCGGTCGCAGCTTCAGAGGTAGCGTCGTCAGACTGGCCGGTCGCAGCTTCAGAGGTAGCGTCGTCAGACGGGCCGGTCGCAGCTTCAGAGGTAGCGTCGTCAGACGGGCCGGTGGCAGCTTCAGAGGTAGCGTCGTCAGACGGGCCGGTGGCAGCTTCAGAGGTAGCGTCGTCAGACGGGCCAGTGGCAGCTTCAGAGGTAGCGTCGTCAGACGGGCCAGTGGCAGCTTCAGAGGTAGCGTCGTCAGACGGGCCAGTGGCAGCGTCGTCAGATGGGCCAATGGCAGCTTCAGAGGTAGCGTCGTCAGACTGGCCGGTCGCAGCTTCAGAGGTAGCGTCGTCAGACTGGCCGGTCGCAGCTTCAGAGGTAGCGTCGTCAGACTGGCCGGTCGCAGCTTCAGAGGTAGCGTCGTCAGACTGGCCGGTGGCAGCTTCAGAGGTAGCGTCGTCAGACGGGCCGGTGGCAGCTTCAGAGGTAGCGTCGTCAGACGGGCCGGTGGCAGCTTCAGAGGTAGCGTCGTCAGACGGGCCGGTGGCAGCTTCAGAGGTAGCGTCGTCAGACGGGCCGGTGGCAGCTTCAGAGGTAAGCGTCGTCAGACGGGCCGGTGGCAGCTTCAGAGGTAGCGTCGTCAGACGGGCCGGTGGCAGCTTCAGAGGTAGGGTAGCTTCGTGGCAGCTTCAGAGGTAGCGTCGTCACGGCGTGGCAGCTTCAGAGGTAGCGTCGTCAGACGGGCCGGTGGCAGCTTCAGAGGTAGCGTCGTCAGACGGGCCGGTGGCAGCTTCAGAGGTAGCGTCGTCAGACGGGCCAGTGGCAGCTTCAGAGGTAGCGTCGTCAGACGGGCCAGTGGCAGCTTCAGAGGTAGCGTCGTCAGACGGGCCAGTGGCAGCTTCAGAGGTAGCGTCGTCAGACGGGCCAGTGGCAGCTTCAGAGGTAGCGTCGTCAGACGGGCCAGTGGCAGCTTCAGAGGTAGCGTCGTCAGACGGGCCAGTGGCAGCTTCAGAGGTAGCGTCGTCAGACGGGCCAGTGGCAGCTTCAGAGGTAGCGTCGTCAGACGGGCCAGTGGCAGCTTCAGAGGTAGCGTCGTCAGAGGACAGGGCATCATTTGCCGTAGAGCTACCGTGGTTTGGAGAAGCTTGGGATTCTACTTCATTAGTCTCGAAATACTCTAGAGAGAAAACATAAAGGAACAGTTGGGTATTCTACAGCAACACAGCTGTTCTACACGGTCTAGGCCAAATTGCCATTAGAATGTTGAGCAACATGAACCCAACACAGATTTAAAAGTATATGTTTCAGGCCGTACCTTCTCTGTCTTGTTTAGCGTCAGACCCTATGGATCGGAGCAAGGCCAGGGCATGCACAATGGAGACGTCATTTGATGACAGCTCTGAAAAACGTAGGTTAAGGTACACAAGCAAAATGACCAAATCAAAGGGTTTGACAACATTATTTAGACAACTGAGTTACTCTATGGTGTTGAATGAGTGTCAAACACAGCAGCACCATAGACACAGTACAAAGCTAGAAGGGTTGTGGAAAGAAACACTTACCTCCAAGTCTCCTCTGCAGAGAGACTTGCTCTAGCTTCTGGGACTTTCCAACAGGGTAACAAGAAACTGAGGAGAAAGTGTTGACAGAAGTTGAGTTGACACAAAATAGCTACATATATTAATAATAGCAGACGACCAATGCGGAACAAACAGACAGTCAAATTTTTATCTCCAACTGATAAAGTTGAGATTATTTCCCAACCAAATCCCTTCAATCCAAATAAAACATTAGTGAACCAACCTTTCACAACCCCCACAGTCACCACAAAGAGCAGCAATTCTCTCACACCTCCCATGATCATGAAAATAGTCTGTGTTATCAACAGGTAATGTCTTCACATGGCCTGTATGAGGCTTATATAGGCCACTAATGACCTTTTACCTGACAAACATGACTTAACGATCAATTAACATGCTTGATTGAGGTGTTACATTCAGATAGAAATAGACCACAGATACATTCAGATAGAAATAGAAATAGACCAAATAGACTACGACCGGTCATAATTACAATGGGACTACTGAATAAGCTCAGGCTTTCTAGGTCCGTACCCTATAATTGGTTCAGCGTACGACTCTCATCTCCCCAAGATGTCAGAATTAGTGATAACAGGTGTAGGAACTGTGCCTACCTTGTTTCTGTTTCACTGATTCAGAATCTCTAGTTCGACTGCAAATCGTGGTGAACCCTGCTCGCAGTGCCAACTGTTAGGTTCTAATTCTCAGAGTAAAAACTCGACGGACACTATGAAAGCTTAAACCAAGTTTATTCTTCCCAGAGGGTCAAGACAGCTGCATTAGACAAAAAACATATTCACACAAGCACTGATATTTAATCCTTTCTCCTATGCTGAGTCTACTCCTACACCTCTGAACAGCCAATGCATCTCTGTTGCTAGACAGAACCTTTGTGATATCTGTTCTTCCTCACTTCATCTGACCTGACCGCTACCCCAAAGTGCTCACTCCTCCCCAACTCAAGGCTGTCATGTTGATTGGTACCAGACTGTGTCTGGTAGATTTTTCAACCAGAAATTTGCACAGTGTAGCTCTAACTCCAAAAAGTTTTGGGACACTGTAAAGTCCATGGAGAACAAGAGCACCTCCTCCCAGCTGCCCACTGCATTGAGGCTAGGTAACACGGTCACCACCGATAAATCCATGATAATCGAACATTTCAATAAGCATTTCTCTACGGCTGGCCATGTTTTCTTCCTGGCTACCCCAACTCCGGCCAACAGCTCCGCACACCCCGCAGCTACTTGCCCGAGCCTCCCCAGCTTCTCCTTCACCCAAATCCAGGTAGCAGATGTTCTGAAAGAGCTGCAAAAACTGGACCCGTACAAATCAGCTGGGCTAGACAATCTGGACCCTCTCTTTCTAAAATTATCCGCCGCCATTGTTGCAACCCCCATTACCAGTCTGTTCAACCTCTCTTTCGTATCGTCCGAGATCCCTAAAGATTGGAAAGCTGCCGCGGTCATCCCCCTCTTCAAAGGGGGTGACACTCTAGACCCAAACTGTTATAGACCTATATCCATCCTGCTCTGCCTTTCTAAAGTCTTCGAAAGCCAAGTTAATAAACAGATCACTGACCATTTCGAATCCCACCGTACCTTCTCCGCTGTGCAATCCAGTTTCCGAGCTGGTCATGGGTGCACCTCAGCCACGCTCAAGGTACTAAACGATATCATAACCGCCATCGATAAAAGACAGTACTGTGCAGCCGTCTTCATCGACCTGGCCAAGGCTTTCGACTCTGTCAATCACCGTATTCTTATCGGCAGACTCAACAGCCTTGGTTTCTCAAATGACTGTCTCGCCTGGTTCACCAACTACTTCGCAGACAGAGTTCAGTGTGTCAAATTGGAAGGCCTGTTGTCCGGACCTCTGGCAGTCTCTATGGGAGTACCACAGGGTTCAATTCTCGGGCCGACACTTTTCTCTGTATATATCAACGATGTCACTCTTGCTGCGTGTGATTCCCTGATCCACCTCTACGCAGACGACAGCATTCTGTATACATCTAGCCCTTCTTTGGACACTGTGTTAACTAACCTCCAAACGAGCTTCAATGCCATACAACGCTCCTTCCTGTGGCCTCCAACTGCTCTTAAACGCTAGTAAAACCAAATGCATGCTTTTCAAAATTTCGCTGCCCGCACCCGCCCGCCCAGCATCACTACTCTGGACGGTTCTGACCTAGAATACGTGGACAACTACAAATACCTAGGTGTTTGGCTAGACTGTAAACTCTCCTTCCAGACTCATATCAAACATCTCCAATCCAAAATCAAATCTAGAAACAGCTTTCTATTTCGCAACAAAGCCTCCTTCACTCACGCCGCCAAACTTACCCTAGTAAAACTGACTATCCTACCAATCCTCGACTTTGGCGATGTCATCTACAAAATAGCTTCCAATACTCTACTCAGCAAACTGGATGCAGTCTATCACAGAGCCATCCGTGTTGTTACCAAAGCCCCTTATACCACCCACCACTACGACCTGTATGCTCTTGTCGGCTGGCCCTCGCTACATATTCGTCGCCAGACCCACTGGCTCCAGGTCATCTATAAGTCTATGCTAGGTAAAGCTCCGCCTTATCTCAGCTCACTGGTCACGATAACAACACCCACCCGTAGCACGCGCTCCAGCAGGTATATCTCACTGGTTATCCCCAAAGCCAACACCTCTTTTGGCCGCCTTTCCTTCCAGTTCTCTGCTGCCAGTGACTGGAACGAATTGCAAAAATCGCTGAAGCTGGAGACTTACATTTCACTCACTAACTTTAAATATCAGCTATCTGAGCAGCTAACCGATCACTGCAGCTATATGTTGTGACGTTGTATTAGTTAATGTGACGACTGTTGCTCATCGAATGATTACAAGTTTCTAATTACGTGATTAACTGAATCAAGTAATTATTAACTCATTAACCTGGGGCACCATGGGAAAACTAGTTTTTATTGAGTTTCTATTTCCCAAATTAACTCAAAGAATATCAGAATATCGATTTTACCACAGCCGCTAATTAACCAGTTGCCTCTACCAATCTCGTTCTGAACGTCGTATAGCCCGGGATTCTGCACGGACCCGGGTCTCACTAATGAATTCGCACCACACCAATCTTAGTTGAATGTTTATTTACTAAAAAGCTAAATTGATGATAAAAGATACACACACACAAAAACACATTCTAGGCTATTGATTAGAACTTAGTATAACGGGCCAACACACTAGGGCGCGTGTTACCCAAAATGGGGATTTAAAAGAGAGAGAAAGAGAGAAAGTACACGAGATAAATATACATTTGGGGGAAATTGTCAGCTATGCTCATTCTAACCCTAGCCTTGCCCCAAACTGCCGCTGTTATGAGTCAGAATATAATGATGTAATTACTTGTGGAAGGTCTCCGTGGATTTTCCCGCGTGGACCGTTCAAGCTGCTCAATGACGCACTGCTCCTGCGCACCTCTCTAGGTGTCCTCACGATGTCCGTGTCCTTTGGCTTACTGGCCTGTTCACTTGTCCTTGCTCTGGAAGGGGTCTTCGGAGGACAGATAGCTCTGTAGCTCAGAGCTCACAGCGTAAAGATGAAAGAGGGTAGATACCACGATTCGATGGGGAGTGGAGGCTAGGTGGTTCGGCTTGAATTCACCCGCTTAGACACCGCTACTCATCCGTAGCTTGGGTAGAAAAAGATTTCTTTGTCTTCAAACTTGTTGCGTTTTGGGTTCGTTGACCTTTTAGACCTTTGGCTGCAGCTCGGTTCACTTAGTCTAATCTGTTAATTCTGCACTCACAGGTTTTATACCCTCGGGTCAGAAGTGGGCGTAACCGCCTTCAGGGCAATTCTCTGGGCGTACCAAGTTTAAAGGGCAAGGTATAGATTTTACTCAAATCCAATTTTAGACAACTAACTTCACATTTCATCTTTACCGAAACATTCTCTTTGATTTGGACATTTTCCACACAACGTACAATGTATAAACATCAAGCATATACGAGGAAAACTCTTAACGTTACAATGTTTTCATAATAACGTCATCTATTAACCTTTAATAACAAAACAAAAATGACATACATTTTGATATTCCATCTATCATCATGACCACCATTGTAGTTGACGGAAACCATTGTTCCAAAGTCCCTTTATTGCATGTTTAAAGTTCTGAGGATGGTTCTCCACATAGTGAGAGGGAATATTTTCTGTGGCCTCAGAATTACCATGGGTGTGAGGGGTCATAAAACCCCCACATCTTCAGACCCCTAGATCTCTCCTCATCTGTTGGGGTTGAGAGATAATCTGTAGGGTTGTGGTCTCCTGTAACCTGACCTGATGTCACGTTCCTGACCTGTTTTCTGTTGTTTTGTATGTGTTTAGTTGGTCAGGGCGTGAGTTGGGGTGGGTAGTCTATGTTATGTGTTTTCTATGTTGGGTTAATGTGTTGCCTGGTATGGTTCTCAATTAGAGGCAGGTGTTTGACGTTTCCTCTGATTGAGAACCATATTAAGGTAGGTTGTTCTCACTGTTTGTTTGTGGGTGATTGTTCCTGTGTCTGTGTATTCCACATGGGACTGTTTCGTTTGTTCGTTCGTTTTAGGTAGTCTGTTCGTGCGTTCTTCGTCTATATGTAAGTTTGTTTGTTTCAGGTCTGTTGCCTTCGTTTATTGTTTTGTAGTTTGTTCTAGTGTTCATTTTAGTGTTTCGTCTTTCATTTAATAAATCAGTATGTATTCATCACCCGCTGCGCCTTGGTCCGTTCATTCACCACAAGACGAACGTTACACCTGATCAGGACAGTCATGACATATACATAGTTCATCTGTAAATAGCCCACCCCAATCTACCCACCTCATCCCCATATTGTTTTTATTTACTTTTCTGCTCTTTTGCACACCAGTATCACTACTTGCACATCATCATCTGCTCATAATCATCTGCTCATCTATCACTCCAGTGTTAGTCTGCAAAATGTTTCTTACTTTGAAACTATGGCCTATTTATTGCCTTACCTCCTCACGCCATTTGCACACCTGTATAGACTTTCTTTTTTTCTATTGTGTTATTGACTGTACGCTTGTTTATTCCATGTGTAACTCTGTGTTGTTTGTGTCGCACTGCTTTGCTTTATCTTGGCCAGGTCGCAGTTGTAAATGAGAACTTGTTCTCAACTAGCTTACCTGGTTAAATAAAGGTGAAATAAACAAAAAATCCCAGAGGATCCCAGATGGCTAACAATAACATATCCTGACATAATGTAAACGTTATACACTGCTCAAAAAAATAAAGGGAACACTTAAACACAATGTAACTCCAAGTCAATCACACTTCTGTGAAATCAAACTGTCCACTTAGGAAGCAACACTGATTGACAATAAATTTCACATGCTGTTGTGCAAATGGAATAGACAAAAGGTGGAAATTATAGGCAATTAGCAAGACACCCCCAATATGGCCTGCTGGAGGTCATTTTGCAGGGCTCTGGCAGTGCTCCTCCTTGCACAAAGGCGGAGGTAGCAGTCCTGCTGCTGGGTTGTTGCCCTCCTACGGCCTCCTCCACGTCTCCTGATGTACTGGCCTGTCTCCTGGTAGCGCCTCCATGCTCTGGACACTACGCTGACAGACACAGCAAACCTTCTTTCCACAGCTCGCATTGATGTGCCATCCTGGATGAGCTGCACTACCTGAGCCACTTGTGTGGGTTGTAGACTCCGTCTCATGCTACCACTAGAGTGAAAGCACCGCCAGCATTCAAAAGTGACCAAAACATCAGCCAGGAATTCCAGGAAGCATAGGAACTGAGAAGTGGTCTGTGGTCACCACCTGCAGAATCACTCCTTTATTGGGGGTGTCTTGCTAATTGCCTATAATTTCCACCTTTTGTCTATTCCATTTGCAAAACAGCATTTGAAATTTATTGTCAGTGTTGCTTCCTAAGTGGACAGTTTGATTTCACAGAAGTGTGATTGACTTGGAGTTACATTGTGTTGTTTAAGTGTTCCCTTTATTTTTTTGAGCAGTGTACATTAAGCTCTGTGACATGAATTAGTATATTTCATATTCTCAGAACCCAACAGTAGGTTTTAAGGTGTGGCTGCATGTTTGTCGTGGACGCATTGTCACTCTTGATGTTCTTTTTCCAGATTGCAAGTGAAACACCTTTAGATGTAAGTGCCAGTTGGTAACTTTCTCACACTTGCTTGTTTAAGGTATGGATGCAACACCCCAGTATGTCTGCAGGGGCTGGTCACTGAGATTTACCATGTTTCACATGCTACTAGACTAACCTTCCAAGTAAATATGTTACAAGTCTGAACTGGCTGTCCTTGTCTTTCCTCAACTAATTGAAACCTCAGGGACAGACATGCTAAACGACTTTGATGTCAGAGCTCCCATCAGCCCTCTACACCTCACTGTGAGTAAAGCCTACCTGCTTCTGTAGTGGTCTCCATATGACAAATGGCACCCTATTTAGTACACTACTTTTGACCAGATCCTTATAGGCCCTGATCAAAAGTAGTTAGCACCCTATTCCCTACGTAGTTATCTGGGATGCAGGCATGGTGTTGATTTTCCACAGGAAGTTGACTGTCCAGAGAGACTCACACCAAATTCCTATCTATTCCTGATTAGTGTGAAATACATGCATATTCTACACAGTGATGATTTCCTTATTTTGCCATTTGAGTTAATCAACCTCCAGGTTTGTTTCTCAATCCCACACTTGGCAGGGACCTCAGATGTTGATGCTGTGCGGGAGCAAAAATTGGCTCCCGATTGAAAGACTCTGGTCTACTAGAGGTCTAGCACTGTATATCTAGTCAGGCGTACCACGGCCACCACCATGCTATGGAGGTCCTGGTTCAGTCTCTGCTGGATCTAGACGTGAGGGACAGCCTGAATTTAACCTGAAAGTTTGGATTAGAACTGGGATATGAAGACCAACCGCCAAAACGATGTGCTAATGATACGAGAGCTGGTTTTACATGTAAGTATTAACTAATAGGAAACCAAGTCAGTTACGAGAGAAGACTAGTAGACACCCAGCAGAGTCATTTAAATGCAAGTTGACAACCGTGATATTAGTTAGCACTGACACCATTAACCCCGATTCTAGCAACAGCCTCATATGTACAAATCCCAAACACTCAGTTCCACAACCATCAAGTTTAAATGAACTAGAACCCATTCCACATCATGTGATGCTACTAGCATAATTTGACCAAATGTAGCTTAAGTCAAATGGTAATTTAAGCACAGGGGTCAAAGTAGACATATTGCTGATGCCAAAGCATGGTTATAATGCAAAATAAATGTTGACATTACCCCAGTCAGGTCATAGACCTCAAGTCAAAGTAGGAACCGTCAAAACAATACTGAGGACACAAGTATTACAGTTAGTGTTTAATTGAGCCAAAACAAGAAAATGCAGTTACACACACACAACCTGGACTAGAGTACCCATGAAATCTTGCATGGACCCCGAGCACCATGTCCCACGTCAGATATCCATGTTTGTGGTCAACGGGGGCTGAGATGCAGAAGTCAACAGTTGCTCAATGGCATGGTCAGACTGGCCGGTGGCAGCTTCAGAGGTAGCGTCGTCAGACGGGCCAGTGGCAGCTTCAGAGGTAGCGTCGTCAGACGGGCCAGTGGCAGCTTCAGAGGTAGCGTCGTCAGACGGGCCAGTGGCAGCTTCAGAGGTAGCGTCGTCAGACGGGCCAGTGGCAGCTTCAGAGGTAGCGTCGTCAGACGGGCCAGTGGCAGCTTCAGAGGTAGCGTCGTCAGACGGGCCAGTGGCAGCTTCAGAGGTAGCGTCGTCAGACGGGCCAGTGGCAGCTTCAGAGGTAGCGTCGTCAGACGGGCCAGTGGCAGCTTCAGAGGTAGCGTCGTCAGACGGGCCAGTGGCAGCTTCAGAGGTAGCGTCGTCAGACGGGCCAGTGGCAGCTTCAGAGGTAGCGTCGTCAGACGGGCCAGTGGCAGCTTCAGAGGTAGCGTCGTCAGACGGGCCAGTGGCAGCTTCAGAGGTAGCGTCGTCAGACGGGCCAGTGGCAGCTTCAGAGGTAGCGTCGTCAGACGGGCCAGTGGCAGCTTCAGAGGTAGCGTCGTCAGACGGGCCAGTGGCAGCTTCAGAGGTAGCGTCGTCAGACGGGCCAGTGGCAGCTTCAGAGGTAGCGTCGTCAGACGGGCCAGTGGCAGCTTCAGAGGTAGCGTCGTCAGACGGGCCAGTGGCAGCTTCAGAGGTAGCGTCGTCAGACGGGCCAGTGGCAGCTTCAGAGGTAGCGTCGTCAGACGGGCCAGTGGCAGCTTCAGAGGTAGCGTCGTCAGACGGGCCAGTGGCAGCTTCAGAGGTAGCGTCGTCAGACGGGCCAGTGGCAGCTTCAGAGGTAGCGTCGTCAGACGGGCCAGTGGCAGCTTCAGAGGTAGCGTCGTCAGACGGGCCAGTGGCAGCTTCAGAGGTAGCGTCGTCAGACGGGCCAGTGGCAGCTTCAGAGGTAGCGTCGTCAGACGGGCCAGTGGCAGCTTCAGAGGTAGCGTCGTCAGACGGGCCAGTGGCAGCTTCAGAGGTAGCGTCGTCAGACGGGCCAGTGGCAGCTTCAGAGGTAGCGTCGTCAGACGGGCCAGTGGCAGCTTCAGAGGTAGCGTCGTCAGACGGGCCAGTGGCAGCTTCAGAGGTAGCGTCGTCAGACGGGCCAGTGGCAGCTTCAGAGGTAGCGTCGTCAGACGGGCCAGTGGCAGCTTCAGAGGTAGCGTCGTCAGACGGGCCAGTGGCAGCTTCAGAGGTAGCGTCGTCAGACGGGCCAGTGGCAGCTTCAGAGGTAGCGTCGTCAGACGGGCCAGTGGCAGCTTCAGAGGTAGCGTCGTCAGACGGGCCAGTGGCAGCTTCAGAGGTAGCGTCGTCAGACGGGCCAGTGGCAGCTTCAGAGGTAGCGTCGTCAGACGGGCCAGTGGCAGCTTCAGAGGTAGCGTCGTCAGACGGGCCAGTGGCAGCTTCAGAGGTAGCGTCGTCAGACGGGCCAGTGGCAGCTTCAGAGGTAGCGTCGTCAGACGGGCCAGTGGCAGCTTCAGAGGTAGCGTCGTCAGACGGGCCAGTGGCAGCTTCAGAGGTAGCGTCGTCAGACGGGCCAGTGGCAGCTTCAGAGGTAGCGTCGTCAGACGGGCCAGTGGCAGCTTCAGAGGTAGCGTCGTCAGACGGGCCAGTGGCAGCTTCAGAGGTAGCGTCGTCAGACGGGCCAGTGGCAGCTTCAGAGGTAGCGTCGTCAGACGGGCCAGTGGCAGCTTCAGAGGTAGCGTCGTCAGACGGGCCAGTGGCAGCTTCAGAGGTAGCGTCGTCAGACGGGCCAGTGGCAGCTTCAGAGGTAGCGTCGTCAGACGGGCCAGTGGCAGCTTCAGAGGTAGCGTCGTCAGACGGGCCAGTGGCAGCTTCAGAGGTAGCGTCGTCAGACGGGCCAGTGGCAGCTTCAGAGGTAGCGTCGTCAGACGGGCCAGTGGCAGCTTCAGAGGTAGCGTCGTCAGACGGGCCAGTGGCAGCTTCAGAGGTAGCGTCGTCAGACGGGCCAGTGGCAGCTTCAGAGGTAGCGTCGTCAGACGGGCCAGTGGCAGCTTCAGAGGTAGCGTCGTCAGACGGGCCAGTGGCAGCTTCAGAGGTAGCGTCGTCAGACGGGCCAGTGGCAGCTTCAGAGGTAGCGTCGTCAGACGGGCCAGTGGCAGCTTCAGAGGTAGCGTCGTCAGACGGGCCAGTGGCAGCTTCAGAGGTAGCGTCGTCAGACGGGCCAGTGGCAGCTTCAGAGGTAGCGTCGTCAGACGGGCCAGTGGCAGCTTCAGAGGTAGCGTCGTCAGACGGGCCAGTGGCAGCTTCAGAGGTAGCGTCGTCAGACGGGCCAGTGGCAGCTTCAGAGGTAGCGTCGTCAGACGGGCCAGTGGCAGCTTCAGAGGTAGCGTCGTCAGACGGGCCAGTGGCAGCTTCAGAGGTAGCGTCGTCAGACGGGCCAGTGGCAGCTTCAGAGGTAGCGTCGTCAGACGGGCCAGTGGCAGCTTCAGAGGTAGCGTCGTCAGACGGGCCAGTGGCAGCTTCAGAGGTAGCGTCGTCAGACGGGCCAGTGGCAGCTTCAGAGGTAGCGTCGTCAGACGGGCCAGTGGCAGCTTCAGAGGTAGCGTCGTCAGACGGGCCAGTGGCAGCTTCAGAGGTAGCGTCGTCAGACGGGCCAGTGGCAGCTTCAGAGGTAGCGTCGTCAGACGGGCCAGTGGCAGCTTCAGAGGTAGCGTCGTCAGACGGGCCAGTGGCAGCTTCAGAGGTAGCGTCGTCAGACGGGCCAGTGGCAGCTTCAGAGGTAGCGTCGTCAGACGGGCCAGTGGCAGCTTCAGAGGTAGCGTCGTCAGACGGGCCAGTGGCAGCTTCAGAGGTAGCGTCGTCAGACGGGCCAGTGGCAGCTTCAGAGGTAGCGTCGTCAGACGGGCCAGTGGCAGCTTCAGAGGTAGCGTCGTCAGACGGGCCAGTGGCAGCTTCAGAGGTAGCGTCGTCAGACGGGCCAGTGGCAGCTTCAGAGGTAGCGTCGTCAGACGGGCCAGTGGCAGCTTCAGAGGTAGCGTCGTCAGACGGGCCAGTGGCAGCTTCAGAGGTAGCGTCGTCAGACGGGCCAGTGGCAGCTTCAGAGGTAGCGTCGTCAGACGGGCCAGTGGCAGCTTCAGAGGTAGCGTCGTCAGACGGGCCAGTGGCAGCTTCAGAGGTAGCGTCGTCAGACGGGCCAGTGGCAGCTTCAGAGGTAGCGTCGTCAGACGGGCCAGTGGCAGCTTCAGAGGTAGCGTCGTCAGACGGGCCAGTGGCAGCTTCAGAGGTAGCGTCGTCAGACGGGCCAGTGGCAGCTTCAGAGGTAGCGTCGTCAGACGGGCCAGTGGCAGCTTCAGAGGTAGCGTCGTCAGACGGGCCAGTGGCAGCTTCAGAGGTAGCGTCGTCAGACGGGCCAGTGGCAGCTTCAGAGGTAGCGTCGTCAGACGGGCCGGTCGCAGCTTCAGAGGTAGCGTCGTCAGACGGGCCGGTCGCAGCTTCAGAGGTAGCGTCGTCAGACGGGCCGGTCGCAGCTTCAGAGGTAGCGTCGTCAGACGGGCCGGTCGCAGCTTCAGAGGTAGCGTCGTCAGACTGGCCGGTCGCAGCTTCAGAGGTAGCGTCGTCAGACTGGCCGGTCGCAGCTTCAGAGGTAGCGTCGTCAGACGGGCCGGTCGCAGCTTCAGAGGTAGCGTCGTCAGACGGGCCAGTGGCAGCTTCAGAGGTAGCGTCGTCAGACTGGCCGGTCGCAGCTTCAGAGGTAGCGTCGTCAGACTGGCCGGTCGCAGCTTCAGAGGTAGCGTCGTCAGACTGGCCGGTCGCAGCTTCAGAGGTAGCGTCGTCAGACTGGCCGGTCGCAGCTTCAGAGGTAGCGTCGTCAGACTGGCCGGTCGCAGCTTCAGAGGTAGCGTCGTCAGACTGGCCGGTCGCAGCTTCAGAGGTAGCGTCGTCAGACTGGCCGGTCGCAGCTTCAGAGGTAGCGTCGTCAGACTGGCCGGTCGCAGCTTCAGAGGTAGCGTCGTCAGACTGGCCGGTCGCAGCTTCAGAGGTAGCGTCGTCAGACTGGCCGGTCGCAGCTTCAGAGGTAGCGTCGTCAGACTGGCCGGTCGCAGCTTCAGAGGTAGCGTCGTCAGACTGGCCGGTCGCAGCTTCAGAGGTAGCGTCGTCAGACTGGCCGGTCGCAGCTTCAGAGGTAGCGTCGTCAGACTGGCCGGTCGCAGCTTCAGAGGTAGCGTCGTCAGACTGGCCGGTCGCAGCTTCAGAGGTAGCGTCGTCAGACTGGCCGGTCGCAGCTTCAGAGGTAGCGTCGTCAGACTGGCCGGTCGCAGCTTCAGAGGTAGCGTCGTCAGACTGGCCGGTCGCAGCTTCAGAGGTAGCGTCGTCAGACTGGCCGGTCGCAGCTTCAGAGGTAGCGTCGTCAGACTGGCCGGTCGCAGCTTCAGAGGTAGCGTCGTCAGACTGGCCGGTCGCAGCTTCAGAGGTAGCGTCGTCAGACTGGCCGGTCGCAGCTTCAGAGGTAGCGTCGTCAGACTGGCCGGTCGCAGCTTCAGAGGTAGCGTCGTCAGACTGGCCGGTCGCAGCTTCAGAGGTAGCGTCGTCAGACTGGCCGGTCGCAGCTTCAGAGGTAGCGTCGTCAGACTGGCCGGTCGCAGCTTCAGAGGTAGCGTCGTCAGACTGGCCGGTCGCAGCTTCAGAGGTAGCGTCGTCAGACTGGCCGGTCGCAGCTTCAGAGGTAGCGTCGTCAGACTGGCCGGTCGCAGCTTCAGAGGTAGCGTCGTCAGACTGGCCGGTCGCAGCTTCAGAGGTAGCGTCGTCAGACTGGCCGGTCGCAGCTTCAGAGGTAGCGTCGTCAGACTGGCCGGTCGCAGCTTCAGAGGTAGCGTCGTCAGACTGGCCGGTCGCAGCTTCAGAGGTAGCGTCGTCAGACTGGCCGGTCGCAGCTTCAGAGGTAGCGTCGTCAGACGGGCCAGTGGCAGCTTCAGAGGTAGCGTCGTCAGACGGGCCAGTGGCAGCTTCAGAGGTAGCGTCATCAGAGGACAGGGCATCATTTGCCGGAGAGCTACCATGGTTTGGAGAAGCTTGGGATTCTACTTCATTAGTCTCAAAATACTCTAGAGAGAAAACAAAAAGGAACAGTTGGGTATTCTACAGCAACACAGCTGTTCTACACGGTCTAGGCCAAATTGCCATTAGAATGTTGAGCAACATGAACCCAACACAGATTTAAAAGTATATGTTTCAGGCCGTACCTTCTCTGTCTTGTTTAGCGTCAGACCCTATGGATCGGAGCAAGGCCAGGGCATGCACAATGGAGACGTCATTTGATGACAGCTCTGAAAAACGTAGGTTAAGGTACACAAGCAAAATGACCAAATCAAAGGGTTTGACAACATTATTTAGACAACTGAGTTACTCTATGGTGTTGAATGAGTGTCAAACACAGCAGCACCATAGACACAGTACAAAGCTAGAAGGGTTGTGGAAAGAAACACTTACCTCCAAGTCTCCTCTGCAGAGAGACTTGCTCTTGCTTCTGGGACTTTCCAACAGGGTAACAAGAAACTGAGGAGAAAGTGTTGACAGAAGTTGAGTTGACACAAAATAGGTACATATATTAATAATAGCAGACGACCAATGCGGAACAAACAGACAGTCAAATTTTAATCTCCAACTGATAAAGTTGAGATTATTTCCCAACCAAATCCCTTCAATCCAAATAAAACATTAGTGAACCAACCTTTCACAACCCCCACAGTCACCACAAAGAGCAGCAATTCTCTCACACCTCCCATGATCATGAAAATAGTCTGTGTTATCAACAGGTAATGTCTTCACATGGCCTGTATGAGGCTTATATAGGCCACTAATGACCTTTTACCTGACAAACATGACTTAACGATCAATTAACATGCTTGATTGAGGTGTTACATTCAGATAGAAATAGACCATGTAGAACGTATGTTGGGCAGGCAATCTTTTCTACTCCATATATTGCATTTATATCTGTAATGTTTAACCCTAATGGTCTCAGCTCAGCAGTAGAAAGAAGTAGGCCTAATTATTTTAGGTGTAATCTTCAAAGATATTAGGGGGAAATAAACACTGTACCCAAATCCACTTTTTACAATGCTCCTGGGAAATGGGTAGGCCTCCACCATATAGTCCTTCACAGTTTTACAGCTGTGTTATATTCCTTTATTTACATAGATCACATACATAAATATATATGTTAGCTGTAGGTAGCTTTGGGATAAAATTCCCATATTGTATTGTTACTAACATAAATCATAATATATCATATTTTCCTCATTTGCTCTGTAGGAGGTTCGTCATATGAAGGACATTCAAGTGGATGTGACCCCTAACCTGCAATAGGGGCTCAGTGGGGTGACAGACATCCTGTAACGGATCTCCAAGCTAGTGTCTGAGGACCTGGAGGAGGCTGTGTCTACAGCTGTGGTTCAGGACAAGCATGGTAACCTACCCTAACCTCACTGTATGAAGGATTTCATTGTTATGGATAGTCATCTCCAATCTGTTCAAATGTCACTGTTGTTATTCACACTTGTCTTCCTATTTCCACATAATCTGTCATGGTTCCCCACCTTAACAGGGCATAAAACCAACCTCTCTTTATTGCTCTCTTTATTGCTAATACAACCAAATACAACAGCGTTCGAGTATCTTAATGCTTTTCTTCTAACCCTGAATGGCAACTTTTTATCCTAGTACACAAGCATGTCATTTTATCCATCCACACCCACTCTACTGCCGCATGTCCACTGCGGCTGAGACTTTCACCCACTCGTTACAGGTATTAGCAGGTAACCAACCCCACCCGGGTCTTACCCCCTAAGACTACGACCGGTCATAATTACAATGGGACTACTGAATAAGCTCAGGCTTTCTAGGTCCGTACCCTATAATTGGTTCAGCGTACGACTCTCATCTCCCCAAGATGTCAGAATTAGTGATAACAGGTGTAGGAACTGTGCCTACCTTGTTTCTGTTTCACTGATTCAGAATCTCTAGTTCGACTGCAAATCGTGGTGAACCCTGCTCGCAGTGCCAACTGTTAGGTTCTAATTCTCAGAGTAAAAACTCGACGGACACTATGAAAGCTTAAACCAAGTTTATTCTTCCCAGAGGGTCAAGACAGCTGCATTAGACAAAAAACATATTCACACAAGCACTGATATTTAATCCTTTCTCCTATGCTGAGTCTACTCCTACACCTCTGAACAGCCAATGCATCTCTGTTGCTAGACAGAACCTTTGTGATATCTGTTCTTCCTCACTTCATCTGACCTGACCGCTACCCCAAAGTGCTCACTCCTCCCCAACTCAAGGCTGTCATGTTGATTGGTACCAGACTGTGTCTGGTAGATTTTTCAACCAGAAATTTGCACAGTGTAGCTCTAACTCCAAAAAGTTTTGGGACACTGTAAAGTCCATGGAGAACAAGAGCACCTCCTCCCAGCTGCCCACTGCATTGAGGCTAGGTAACACGGTCACCAATGATAAATCCATGATAATCGAACATTTCAATAAGCATTTCTCTACGGCTGGCCATGTTTTCTTCCTGGCTACCCCAACTCCGGCCAACAGCTCCGCACACCCTGCAGCTACTTGCCCGAGCCTCCCCAGCTTCTCCTTCACCCAAATCCAGGTAGCAGATGTTCTGAAAGAGCTGCAAAAACTGGACCCGTACAAATCAGCTGGGCTAGACAATCTGGACCCTCTCTTTCTAAAATTATCCGCCGCCATTGTTGCAACCCCTATTACCAGTCTGTTCAACCTCTCTTTCGTATCGTCCGAGATCCCTAAAGATTGGAAAGCTGCCGCGGTCATCCCCCTCTTCAAAGGGGGTGACACTCTAGACCCAAACTGTTATAGACCTATATCCATCCTGCCCTGCCTTTCTAAAGTCTTCGAAAGCCAAGTTAATAAACAGATCACTGACCATTTCGAATCCCACCGTACCTTCTCCGCTGTGCAATCCAGTTTCCGAGCTGGTCATGGGTGCACCTCAGCCACGCTCAAGGTACTAAACGATATCATAACCGCCATCGATAAAAGACAGTACTGTGCAGCCGTCTTCATCGACCTGGCCAAGGCTTTCGACTCTGTCAATCACCGTATTCTTATCGGCAGACTCAACAGCCTTGGTTTCTCAAATGACTGTCTCGCCTGGTTCACCAACTACTTCGCAGACAGAGTTCAGTGTGTCAAATTGGAAGGCCTGTTGTCCGGACCTCTGGCAGTCTCTATGGGGGTACCACAGGGTTCAATTCTCAAGCCGACTCTTTTCTCTGTATACATCAATGATGTCGCTCTTGCTGCTGGTGAGTCTCTGATCCACCTCTACGCAGACGACACTATTCTGTATACTTCTGGCCCTTCTTTTGACACTGTGTTAACAACCCTCCAGGCGAGCTTCAATGCCATACAACTCTACTTCCGTGGTCTCCAACTGCTCTTAAATACAAGTAAAACTAAATGCATGCTCTTCAACCGATCGCTGCCTGCACCTGCCCGCCTGTCCAACATCACTACTCTGGACGGCTCTGACTTAGAATATGTGGACAACTACAAATACCTAGGTGTCTGGTTAGACTGTAAACTCTCCTTCCAGACTCACATCAAACATCTCCAATCCAAAGTTAAATCTAGAATTGGCTTCCTATTCCGCAAGAAAGCATCCTTCACTCATGCTGCCAAACATACCCTTGTAAAACTGACCATCCTACCAATCCTCGACTTCAGTGATGTCATTTACAAAATAGCCTCCAAAACCCTACTCAATAAATTGGATGCAGTCTATCACAGTGCCATCCGTTTTGTCACCAAAGCCCCATATACTACCCACCACTGCGACCTGTACACTCTCGTTGGCTGGCCCTCGCTTCATACTCGTCGCCAAACCCACTGGCTCCAGGTCATCTACAAGACCCTGCTAGGTAAAGTCCCCCCTTATCTCAGCTCGCTGGTCACCATAGCAGCACCCACCTGTAGCACGCGCTCCAGCAGGTATATCTCTCTGGTCACCCCCAAAACCAATTCTTCCTTTGGCCGCCTCTCCTTCCAGTTCTCTGCTGCCAATGACTGGAACGAACTACAAAAATCTCTGAAACTGGAAACACTTATCTCCCTCACTAGCTTTAAGCACCAGCTGTCAGAGCAGCTCATAGATTACTGCACCTGTACATAGCCCATCTATAATTTAGCCCAAACAACTACCTCTTTACCTACTGTATTTATTTATTTATTTTGCTCCTTTGCACCCCATTATTTCTATCTCTACTTTGCACTTTCTTCCACTGCAAACCAACCATTCCAGTGTTATTTTTACTTGCTATATTGTATTTACTTCGCCACCATGGCCTTTTTTATATTTTTATTTATTTATATATATATTTTGTTTGCCTTCACCTCCCTTATCTCACCTCACTTGCTCACATTGTATATAGACTTATTTTTCACTGTATTATTGACTGTATGTTTGTTTTACTCCATGTGTAACTATGTGTTGTTGTATGTGTCGAACTGCTTTGCTTTATCTTGGCCAGGTCGCAATTGTAAATGAGAACGTGTTCTCAATTTGCCTACCTGGTTAAATAAAGGTGAAATAAAATAAATAAATAAAATATACAATGATACGATGTCTATCTAAGTATATGGTTACGGAGAATAGTCCCATATGAGATGGTTAGGTCACGTCATCCCCTTTCGTGTTGTCGTCGTGGCAACAGGTCGGGAACAGCTCCTGAGTGAAGGCGAGGCATGCAGCCGTGTCTGCCCGTCTCGGTAGTTCGTCAGTTTTCCAGCCTCGTAGTCCAGCAGCATTCTAATGCGGGAGTGTTGACAGTGGCCAGCCACCGCTTCCAGGTGTAACAGTATAACTTTAGTCCGTCCCCTCGCCCCGACCCGGGCGCGAACCAGGGACCCTCTGCACACATCAACAACAGTCACCCACGAAGCATCGTTACCCATCGCTCCACAAAAGCCTCGGCCCTTGCAGAGCAAGGGGAACCACTACTTCAACGTTTCAGAGCAAGTGACGTCACCGACTGAAAGGCTGCTAGCGCGCACCACCGCTACCTAGCTAGCCATTTCACATCGGTTACACAGGCACCCATTGTGCCAGGTGCTCAGCTGGCGCTCATCCAGCGGGAGGCTCTAGGGAAGATCGTTCATTCCCACCATACACCGTTTCCCCTTTTCCTTCCTGGGGATGCCCTCGTACGTTCTCCTGGGAGAGGAGCAGGTGATCGTTGGCCGTGCAAGGGTCAAAGGTCAGGGTGCAGCGGTCTGAGGAGGAGGGCGAAGGGAACATGTGAGAAGACAATTAGGTGTACATAATATCTATGATAGTTTTATGTTAAAGTAAGGAACAACCACATACATTCGCTGAGGTCCTGCTTCCCAGCTAGGTTACATGGAGCAGCTGGACTGGGGATCACAGCCAGGATGGTGCACTTATCCTGGGCTGAACCTACTGAAGTGGGTTGGGGGAGGGGAAGAGAAGAGAAGAGAAGGGAGATTGGTGGAGAGACACAGAGACATATTTTAAAAGATTGGAGGTTACTATCCCTAACAATAAAATCCTTCATACATTGAGGTTAGGATACCATGCTTGTCCTGCCCCACAGCTGTAGACACAGCCTCCTACAGGTCCTCAGACACTAGCTGGAGATCCCTTACAGGATGTCTGTCACCCCACTGAGCCCCTCCTACAGTTTAGGGGTCACACCCACTTGAATGTCCTTCATATGACGAACCTCCTACAGAGCAAATGAGGAAAATATCATATATTATGATTTATGTTAGTAACAATACAATATGGGAATTTTATCCCAAAGCTACCTACAGCTAACATATATATTTATGTATGTGATCTATGTAAATAAAGGAATATAACACAGCTGTAAAACTGTGAGGACTATATGGTGGAGGCCTACCCATTTCCCAGGAGCATTGTAAAAAGTGGATTTGGGTACAGTGTTTATTTCCCCCTAATATCTTTGAATATTACACCTAAAACAATTAGGCCTACTTCTTTCTACTGCTGATCTGAGACCATTAGGGTTAAACATTACAGATATAAATGCAATATATGGAGTAGAAAAGATTGCCTGCCCACCAGAATCAACATATGTTCTACATGGTCTATTTCTATCTGAATGTAACACCTCAATCAAGCATGTTAATTGATCGTTAAGTCATGTTTGTCAGGTAAACTGTCATTAGTGGCCTATATAAGCCTCATACAGGCCATGTGAAGACATTACCTGTTGATAACACAGACTATTTTCATGATCGTGGGAGGTGTGAGAGAATTGCTGCTCTTTGTGGTGACTGTGGGGGTTGTGAAAGGTTGGTTCACTAATGTTTTATTTGGATTGAAGGGATTTGTTTGGGAAATATGCTCAACTTTATCAGTTGGAGATTAAAATTTGACTGTTTGTTTGTTCCGCATTGGTCATCTGCTATTATTAATATATGTAGCTATTTTGTGTCAACTCAACTTCTGTCAACACATTCTCCTCAGTTTCTTGTTACCCTGTTGGAAAGTCCCAGAAGCAAGAGCAAGTCTCTCTGCAGAGGAGACTTGGAGGTAAGTGTTTCTTTCCACAACCCTTCTAGCTTTGTACTGTGTCTATGGTGCTGCTGTGCCTGACACTCATTCAACACCATAGAGTAACTTAGTTGTCTAAATAATGTTGTCAAACCCTTTGATTTGGTCATTTTGCTTGTGTACCTTAACCTACGTTTTTCAGAGCTGTCATCGAATGACGTCTCCATTGTGCATGCCCTGGCCTTGCTCCGATCCATAGGGTCTGACGCTAAACAAGACAGAAGGTACGGCCTGAAACATATACTTTTAAATCTGTGTTGGGTTCATGTTGCTCAACATTCTAATGGCAATTTGGCCTAGACCGTGTAGAACAGCTGTGTTGCTGTAGAATACCCTACTGTTCCTTTATGTTTTCTCTCTAGAGTATTTCGAGACAAATGAAGTAGAATCCCAAGCTGCTCCAAACCATGGTAGCTCTCCGGCAAATGATGCCCTGTCCTCTGACGACGCTACCTCTGAAGCTGCCACTGGCCCGTCTGACGACGCTACCTCTGAAACTGCCACTGGCCCGTCTGACGAAGCTGCCACTGTCCCGTCTGACGACGCTACCTCTGAAGCTGCCACTGTCCCGTCTGACGACGCTACCTCTGAAGCTGCCACTGGCCCGTCTGACAACGCTACCTCTGAAGCTGCCACTGGCCAGTCTGACGACGCTACCTCGTGTTAGGATTTATGTTAATGCACTATAGCCTGTTAGCATATTGTTTGAAGATGAATATTGTTTTGTTACACACACACACACAATACAGAGGGGGGTGTGTGTGTAGGTGTAAGGACTGACCAACATAGGCCATAAAAGCTGTGGACAGTCTGGAGAGGGGAGGGGTGCATCTCTCTAGGCCAACCAGGAGATTAGAATACTGGACAATACCATATTAGGAACTGTTTCAGTGTAGAATCGACAGACACAAGACGGATCTAATCTACCCAGCAACCAGATGTGGACAAAAGGAACGCGCCAAGGGGCTTGGACAAATCCGAGGGCCAGCAAAGGCGGGGCAAAGTCTAAACCGCGCCCAGCCTCTACTGTGATAGGCCAACAGACGCGTTGGAACTACGTCATCACGGTATAAGAACAGCTGTTTACGTACTTCCTGCCAGTTCCCTGTGTACCCTGCGTGGTGATACAGCGAACCCGTATATACGAAAATTGCATTTGCCATTCATTGTTTGCGGTAATTAAAGAAAGTTAGCAGACCTTGCTTTTTATTTATCCTGATACCGGATGTGATACACGCAGCGTTCACATGGTGACCCCGACGTCATCCGGGTTAAGGAAATTGCTGGACATAGAACGAGCCAGCTAAGATACCTTTACTGTCGTCGGACGGCGTTACTCACAAAGACCGGTCTTTAAAAAAAAAAAAAAAGTTCTGCACATTGGCATTATCCAAATTTATTTTGTGCGACGCTTGTTCGATGTAAGTTACCAAATTCCTTATATCCAATATACGAATAGTCTAAAATGCCGTGGACCAGGTAATGGCAAATGCAATTTTATTTGATCAAAATCGTTCAAAGATGCAATGTGTAAATGAAATGTACTGAATGTATGACGTAAGTTGGGGCTTACAAGTATAATTGAGGGTAATATCATACAATAACGAAAGTAATGTACTAGGCTGAGCCAAGTTTGTATGACGTAGGTTGGGGCCTACATATGAGGTGAGAACGCAAATAAACGGCAATATAACAATAATAATAGTGGCCAGGGGCCAGTTATATTTGAAATAAGATAAGTTTATAGAATAAATGTAGTACATTGAGTTAAGTCGGTGTACTTATACCAAGTTTGAATGACCGGCGGGTTTTATAGTGTTTGGGGACACAAAGTTTGTATGGAATAATTTTACCGCGTGAATGAAAGTATATTAGATATTGCAGTCGGGGCTGGTATCTTAGGGGACCCACAGTGCATAGTTGAATGTGTTGAGATTCATTTTGTTTATGTAAAAAAAAAAGAAAAGTGTTATACGAGAAATAAGGTAGATTTTATTTCTTTTAATTAATTTACACACATACGTGAGTATACGCACAGACTATATAATGTCTCCAGAAACAAAAGGTTTTGAGGAAGTTGAAATCTGTTCTAGAGATGGATAATGGTAAGGAGAGGAGTGAAAGAGATAGAGAGTGGAAGGAGGGGCTCCCAGTCGACGGGGAACCCGGTGGAATGTTTGGGTGAATCTAATGCCCGGGGTGGAGAGGAATGTACGAGTTTGAGAGTATGGATGTAGAAAGATTACAATTAATGATAAAGTTGATATAGCAGACGGTAGAGATGCTAGACACGGCTAGAGTGTGGTTGTCTGAAGCCAGAAAAAGAGAGGGAGCGTTACAAAGGGGTTAACTTGCAGATGCTATGGAGAAGGCAAGATAGGGAGGCGCAGATAGGGTTGGCTATGACGGAGAAGATTTTTTAACTGCGGCGCGGGAGACTCGGGTTAGTATCTCAGCCTTGGTACCGAGAGACTAAAATACATTCTTGCGATATAAATTTAGCGAGGTACATGGGGTTTTAAAAAAGTTGGGAGTGGAGAAAGTTGATTTTACTTTTACGATAGTTAACGTAAAACTGCGACAGTATTTGGGATACACAATAACGTTATGCAAATGGGTTTGACCGTTCAGGTACACTATTTACTGTACTTCGGGCAGTATAATTTTGATTAAGAGATGTTGATTGATGTTGTAAATTCTATTCAAGATCCAACATTAGTGATACAATGGTGATAAATTGGTTTTGGTTTATCGAAGCAATGATGTTGTGACTGAGAAGGGACAGAGAAAATGGTTTGTGTCATTTAGAGGGAAAATGCGTGCATTATAGCTTTGAGCCACTTTTCAGAAGTTGTTAAAAGTTTCAAATAGAAAATAGGAAGGTCAGAATAGTTTAATCGTAAAAGTTTATGATAGCTAATGTTAAAGGGACAGTTATAACTACTAGATTTTGTTTGTAGTAAACGTTTGGGTTAGAGGGTGATTTCTAAATTTCCCAGCGAAAAAATATCTTAAAGGGATACACACACATAAAAGTGGGGGTATGATTTCCAAAGTTACTTTTCAGGGTTGTCTGATCAACCTCCTTGAAGAGCCACTTAAAATGGAGAATATAAGGGCCTTGGCGTCTGAGTTTAAGGTAATGTGATAGATAGTAGTGATGGTGAAAAGTCACTAGAGGGCGCCATTGGACATTTTAAGCTGATTTTAAGCATATGGGCTTAAAAACACAATGAAGACTTGGTTGGTTTCAGGAACTAAGGGACAGCACTGATAACTCTTAAAGTAGATAAGACACTTGACAGAGAATTGTTAGATTTGTGCCAGTATTGATACAAGGGCGGAGCCATGTATCAAAAGGGGGATGGAATAGGACACGTTGTGGTGTGGCCTATTAGTTAAACATTTCTAGAGATGGTGGACTAGGATAATAATGGATGACATTCTAGCTAATCAGATAGAACAGATAGAATGACAGAGGTTCTAGCAGAACACATTAAAATACTGTTAATTAACCAAACCCGTATGTCCATGATTTTATGCTCTACAGGAGAACTACAGGAGGAGATTACCCACATGAATGGGCCAGGGGACTGGGTCTGGGTCCAATCACTAAAGAAAAAGGACTGGAAGCAGCCACGGTGGGAGGAGTCATACCAAGCACTCCTGGTGACTGCATTCGCAGTGAGGATAACTGAAAGAGCTACCTGGGGGGCATATCACACATTGTATTAGGGTAAGACACACTGACTCTGTCGAACAATCACAGGGGTAGGAGCAGAACCAGAACCAACAGGGTACTGGGGGCCAACTCTCTACTGAAGATTTCCTTATACCCGATCTTTCCCCGCTGTGAGCGTTCATAGAAGTGAAAGTGTGGCTTGGCCTCTGGCTGATGATGTGTTCTCTGGGAGAGGGTGGGGCTTTAGAGGAGTATTGGTTGTTCTGAGCTGTCTGATTTGTGGGAGCCATATTCCTGATACACCATGAGCCCCCGAGAAGGCTAAAGAGGGTAACCTGACCCATAGTTTAGACGATGAGGATTTTGTATTAACCAAGCATGAAGGATCACTTAATCTGGATAAGCAGGGAAGAAATTGAGATATTTGTGGAACCAGGAGAATTGAGCCAAAATGTTTGGTTTTAACACCTGTGTATAGGAGTGTGCCAGTGTAGCTGTGTAATGGGCATGGGTGTGCTTATTGGGAATGGAGGAGGGGTTACCCGTACAGCATAGGGAACCTGACAAAAGTAGACAGGTTTCCCATTATCTGGGGAAGGAGTGAGGGGCAGACTGATGTTTGTAAAGGTGATGAAATCCTACTAACCATCAAGTCTATTAAGCTCTCCGATGCAGGTACCTATACCCTGGGATTGGAAAGAATCGGGGCGGATACGATGGGGATGGTTACCGTCACAGTACTGCCAAAACCACCACCAGTTCCAACAGGCCAAGGCCAGGTTCAGCCGAACTCCTCCACCACTTCAAGACCGTGTGCCACATCACCTAAGCTCTCCAATCCGGTACAGGTAATAAATGTAAGGGATATCGCAGACAGTGACCAATTGGGGACTGAAACTGGATATGAGGGTAGGGAGAACATGTGGTTAGCCTATATGAGATACACCGCCAGAACACTTAATAGAAAAGACTGATCTGTGGACATGCTAGACCTGTTCTGGCTACTCACCCATTTGCCCTAAGCAGTGGGGAGGTTGGATGTGCATATTGGAGGGTTTTTACCATAAGCTAAATTCGACCCTGTGTAAAGCTCTGAGTCTTGTGTTCCCAGAAGTCCCCCCCAGAAGGCACCGTGGGGAGTTGAGGCATATGGGGGATATTACAGCTGTATCACTGGTACAGGTAGGGGTATAGACTATGGGAGGCTCCCTACTGCATCACTAATGTCACTATTAATGCCACCTGGCCCGTTGAAGGGCTGAACCAAACTAGAGGTGTTGCTGATGTATGGTGGATGCGTGGACCTGTCAGGCGGTTGACCTCCATTTTGAAAGGAGACTGGCAGGGCACATGTGCTTTGGCCAGTCTGATAACACCATTGACTATTATTAAGGTTACAGCTAACCAACTCCTGGGAGCTACACATGACACAGAGGCGCGGGACCAACCCAGGAGACGGCAGAAACGTGACGCTCCTTGGTCCGAGGGTACAGATAACATCCACACCAACCTGTTGGGGTTCCCTGTAGGGGTCCCCCACGAATTCTGGGCGTTAAACAGAAATGATGGTCTGTGGCATTTGTTGCCCATTATTGGCCCAGCTATTGTTGATGATAAGCAAACTGCCTGGATCAATTATATTTACTATAATCAACAATGAGTTAACCACACCGCACTTATAGGGATGGCTGAACAATTGGATGCCACCTCTCGAACCGCTAGACAAAATAGGCTAGCACTAGACATGATTCTGGCCAACCAGAGAGGTGTTTTGTAAGATGTTTGGAGAACAGTGTTGTACGTTTGTTCCTAATAATACCAGTCCGGATGGGAGCATTTCAAAAGCTCTGAGCGGGTTGGAAAAGTTATCTGTGGAGATAAAGGGTTTTGCAGGTGTGGAGGAGGATGGACTGTTCCCCTGGCTGGGTGGTTGGTTTGGTAAGTACACTACATTGATGGTTACTGGATTTCTGACCCTAGTAGTTGTATTTCTTATGTTAATGTGTTGTGCTGCTTGCATCATACCTTGTCTAAAGAAATCTGTTACAGATGTAGCGAAGGCTGCTGGTATGATGCCTTTGTTTGATGCTCCGGATGGAGATGCTGATACTGAGTCAAACTACAGGAGAAAGATGGGTCTGACTGAGGATGACCTTGGTTTGCTGTGGGTGAAGTGGTCGTATAATAAAAATAAAAATTAATAATAATAAAAAGAAACAATATACTTTTTATCCAGGTCATTACATTAGTCCTCCCTGTTGTGAAGGTTTGAAGTTCCCGGGTGGCAAGGAGCCCACCTGGTACAAGATGTATAGAGGGAGAGACCAGAGGGTTACATTTTTAAAATATATATTCTGTATGTAATCATGTTGTTGTGATGACACCCTGGGGGGTGTCAAAAGGGGGAATCTAAAAACCCCACTGATGTTTTTTTTAAATATTCTGTATGTAATCATGTTGTTGTGATGACACCCTGGGGGGTGTCAAAAGGGGGCATCTAAAACCCCACTGATGTTTTTATATTGTTTTGCAAAAAAAAATTAAAAAAAATAAACTATCCTCCTGGTTGAAGGTTTCATGTTCCTGGGTTCAACGGCAACCCAGTATATGGATATATAAGTTGGTTACACCCCATGGGGGTGTAAAAAGGGGGAAATTGTTAGGATTTATGTTTATGCACTATAGCCTGTTAGCATATTGTTTGAAGATGAATATTGTTTTGTTACACACACAATACAGAGGGGGGTGTGTGTGTAGGTGTAAGGAATGACCAACACAGGCCATAAAAGCTGTGGACAGTCTGGAGAGGGGAGGGGTGCATCTCTCTAGGCCAACCAGGAGATTAGAATACTGGACAATACCATATTAGGAACTGTTTCAGTGTAGAATCGACAGACACAAGACGGATCTAATCTACCCAGCAACCAGATGTGGACAAAAGGAACGCGCCAAGGGGCTTGGACAAATCCGAGGGCCAGCAAAGGCGGGGCAAAGTCTAAACCGCGCCCAGCCTCTACTGTGATAGGCCAACAGACGCGTTGGAACTACGTCATCACGGTATAAGAACAGCTGTTTACGTACTTCCTGCCAGTTCCCTGTGTACCCTGCGTGGTGATACAGCGAACCCGTATATACGAAAATTGCATTTGCCATTCATTGTTTGCGGTAATTAAACATAATTAAAGAAAGTTAGCAGACCTTGCTTTTTATTTATCCTGATACCGGATGTGATACACGCAGCGTTCACACTCGGCAGCTGCGACCGGCCAGTCTGACCATGCCATTGAGGAACTGTTCACTTCTGCATCTGAGCCCCCGTTGACCACAAACATGGATATCTGATGTGGGACATGGTGCTCGGGGTCCATGCAAGAGTTCATGGGTACTCTAGTCCAGGTTATGTGTGTGTAACTGCATTTTCTTGTTTTGGCTCAATTAAACGTTAACTGTAATACGTGTGTCCTCAGTATTGTTTTGACGGTTCCTACTTGGAGTTGAGGTCTATGACCTGACAAGAGTAACTGTGGTGATGGCAACATTTATTTTGCATTATAACCATGCTTTGGCATCAGCAATATGTTTACTTTGACCCCTGTGCTTAAATCACCATTTGCCTTAAGCTACATTTGGTCAAATTATGCTAGTAGCATCACATGATGTGGAATGGGTTCTAGTTCATTTAAACTTGATGGTTGTGGAACTGAGTGTTTGGGGTTGGTACATACAGTGGGGCAAAAAAGTATTTAGTCAGCCACCAATTGTGCAAGTTCTCCCACTTAAAGATGAGAGGCCTGTAATTTTCATCATAGGTACACTTCAACTATGACAGACAAAATGAGAAAAAAAAATCCTGAAAATCACATTGTAGGATTTTTAATGAATTTATTTGCAAATTATGGTGGAATATAAGTATTTGGTCAATAACAAAAGTTTATCTCAATACTTTGTCATTGCCAACAAAGGGTATATAACAGAGGTCAAACGTTTTCTGTAAGTCTTCACAAGGTTTTCACACACTGTTGCTGGTATTTTGGCCCATTCCTCCATGCAGATCTCTTCTAGAGCAGTGATGTTTTGGGGCTGTTGCTGGGCAACACGGACTTTCAACTCCCTCCAAAGATGTTCTATGGGGTTGAGATCTGGAGACTGGCTAGGCCACTCCAGGACCTTGAAATGCATCTTACGAAGCCACTCCTTCGTTGCCCGGGCAGTGTGTTTGGGATCATTGTCATGCTGAAAGACCCAGCCACGTTTCATCTTCAATGCCCTTGCTGATGGAAGGAGGTTTTCACTCAAAATCTCACGATACATGGCCCCATTCATTCTGTCCTTTACACGGATCAGTCGTCTTGGTCCCTTTGCAGAAAAACAGCCCCAAAGCATGATGTTTCCACCCCCATGCTTCACAGTAGGTATGGTGTTCTTTGGATGCAACTCAGCATTCTTTGTCCTCCAAACACGACGAGTTGAGTTTTTACCAAAAAGTTATATTTTGGTTTCATCTGACCATATGACATTCTCCCAATCTTCTTCTGGATCATTCAAATGCTCTCTAGCAAACTTCAGACGGGCCTGGACAAGTACTGGCTTAAGCAGGGGGACACGTCTGGCACTGCAGGATTTGAGTCCCTGGCGGCGTAGTGTGTTACTGATGGTAGGCTTTGTTACTTTGGTCCCAGCTCTCTGCAGGTCATTCACTAGGTCCCCCCTTGTGGTTCTGGGATTTTTGCTCACTGTTTTTGTGATCATTTTGACCCCACGGGGTGAGATCTTGCGTGGAGCCCCAGATCGAGGGAGATTATCAGTGGTCTTGTATGTCTTCCATTTCCTAATAATTGCTCCCACAGTTGATTTCTTCAAACCAAGCTGCTTACCTATTGCAGATTCACTCTTCCCAGCCTGGTGCAGGTCTACAATTTTGTTTCTGGTGTCCTTTGACAGCTCTTTGGTCTTGGCCATAGTGGAGTTTGGAGTGTGACTGTTTGAGGTTGTGGACAGGTGTCTTTAATACTGATAACAAGTTCAAACAGGTGCCATTAATACAGGTAACGAGTGGAGGACAGAGGAGCCTCTTAAAGAAGAAGTTACAGGTCTGTGAGAGCCAGAAATCTTGCTGGTTTGTAGGTGACCAAATACTTATTTTCCACCATAATTTGCAAATAAATTCATAAAAAATCCTACAATGTGATTTTCTGGATTTTTTTCCCTCATTTTGTCTGTCATGGTTGAAGTGTACCTATGATGAAAATTACAGGCCTCTCTCATCTTTTTAAGTGGGAGAACTTGCACAATTGGTGGCTGACTAAATACTTTTTTGCCCCACTGTATGAGGCTGCTAGAATCGGGGTTAATGGTGTCAGTGTTAACTAATATCACGGTTGTCAACTTGCATTTAAATGACTCTGCTGGGTGTCTTCTCTCGTAACTGACTTGGTTTCCTATTAGTGAATGCTTACATGTAAAACCAGCTCTCGTATCATTAGCCCATCGTTTTGGCGGTTGGTCTTCATATCCCAGTGCCAATCCAAACTTTCAGGTTTAAATAAGTCAATGCTAACCTGTCTTAGCTGGCAGGCTGCTATCAGGTCCAGGCTCTCCCAGAGTTGCTTGTAGCGCTGCTAACCTAGGGTTCGAGGGCAGGAACAGTTTGACCAGGATTTCCCACCCACTCCGATTTACATGGGATAAACCATTGGAAGAAACCGGTACATTTCTATGAGAAGCGTGAGGAAGTCTGTTCATACAGGCCTTCTCTAGCCGCATGATGAACGCTCAGGGTGTGCGTCGTAGCAAACTGCACTTAGTCGCCATGAATTCAAAAAGCACGTACACGCAACCTTTAAATGCAGTTAATACAGCAACAAAATTGGCTCCAACTTTTGAGCTACCGGTAGGTATCTGCTGTAATTCAAACATTTCTGTGGCACCGCTTTACTCATTTATGCCAACCAAATCCAGATAGCAAATGTTCTGAAAGAGCTGCAAAACCTGGACCCATACAAATCAGCTGGGCTTGACAATCTAGACCCTCTATTTCTGAAACTATCCGCCGCCATTGTCGCAACCCCTATTACCAGCCTGTTCAACCTCTCTTTCATATCGTCTGAGATCCCCAAGGATTGGAAAGCTGCCGCGGTCATCCCCCTCTTCAAAGGGGGAGACACCCTGGACCCAAACTGTTACAGACCTATATCCATCCTGCCCTGCCTATCTAAGGTCTTCGAAAGCCAAGTCAATTAACAGATCACTGACCATCTCGAATTCCACCGTACCTTCTCCACTGTGCAATCCGGTTTCCGAGCCGGTCACGGGTGCACCTCAGCCACGCTCAAGGTACTAAACGATATCATAACCGCCATCGATAAAAGATAGTACTGTGCAGCCGTCTTCATCGACCTAGCCAAGGCTTTCGACTCTGTCAATCACCATATTCTTATCGGCAGACTCGGTAGCCTCGGTTTTTCTGATAACTGCCTTGCCTGGTTCACCAACTACTTTGCAGACAGAGCTCAGTGTGTCAAATCGGAGGGCATGTTGTCTGGTTCTCTGGCAGTCTCTATGGGGGTACCACAGGGTTCAATTCTCGGGCCGACTCTTTTCTCTGTATATATCAATGATGTTGCTCTTGCTGCGGGCGATTCCCTGATCCACCTCTACGCAGACGACACGATTCTGTATACTTCTGGCCCTTCCTTGGACACTGTGCTATCTAACCTCCAAACGAGCTTCAATGCCATACAACACTCCTTCCGTGGCCTCCAACTTCTCTTAAACGCTAGTAAAACCAAATGCATGCTTTTCAACCGTTCGCTGCCTGCACCCGCCCGCCCGACTAGCATCACCACCCTGGACGGTTCCGACCTAGAATATGTGGACATCTATAAATACCTAGGTGTCTGGCTAGACTGTAAACTCTCCTTCCAGACTCATATTAAACATCTCCAATCCAAAATCAAATCAAGAATCGGCTTTCTATTTCGCAACAAAGCCTCCTTCACTCACGCCGCCAAACTTACCCTAGTAAAACTGACTATCCTACCGATCCTCGACTTCGGCGATGTCATCTACAAAATAGCTTCCAATACTCTACTCAGCAAACTAGATGCAGTTTATTATAGTGCCATCCGTTTTGTAACTAAAACACCTTATACCACCCACCACTGCGACCTGTATGCTCTAGTCGGCTGGCCCTCGCTACATATTCGTCGCCAGACCCACTGGCTCCAGGTCATCTATAAGTCTATAAGTCTCCGCCTTATCTCAGCTCACTGGTCACGATAACAACACCCACCCGTAGCACGCGCTCCAGCAGGTATATCTCACTGGTTATCCCCAAAGCCAACACCTCTTTTGGCCGCCTTTCCTTCCAGTTCTCTGCTGCCAGTGACTGGAACGAATTGCAAAAATCGCTGAAGCTGGAGACTTACATTTCACTCACTAACTTTAAATATCAGCTATCTGAGCAGCTAACCGATCACTGCAGCTATATGTTGTGACGTTGTATTAGTTAATGTGACGACTGTTGCTCATCGAATGATTACAAGTTTCTAATTACGTGATTAACTGAATCAAGTAATTATTAACTCATTAACCTGGGGCACCATGGGAAAACTAGTTTTTATTGAGTTTCTATTTCCCAAATTAACTCAAAGAATATCAGAATATCGATTTTACCACAGCCGCTAATTAACCAGTTGCCTCTACCAATCTCGTTCTGAACGTCGTATAGCCCGGGATTCTGCACGGACCCGGGTCTCACTAATGAATTCGCACCACACCAATCTTAGTTGAATGTTTATTTACTAAAAAGCTAAATTGATGATAAAAGATACACACACACAAAAACACATTCTAGGCTATTGATTAGAACTTAGTATAACGGGCCAACACACTAGGGCGCGTGTTACCCAAAATGGGGATTTAAAAGAGAGAGAAAGAGAGAAAGTACACGAGATAAATATACATTTGGGGGAAATTGTCAGCTATGCTCATTCTAACCCTAGCCTTGCCCCAAACTGCCGCTGTTATGAGTCAGAATATAATGATGTAATTACTTGTGGAAGGTCTCCGTGGATTTTCCCGCGTGGACCGTTCAAGCTGCTCAATGACGCACTGCTCCTGCGCACCTCTCTAGGTGTCCTCACGATGTCCGTGTCCTTTGGCTTACTGGCCTGTTCACTTGTCCTTGCTCTGGAAGGGGTCTTCGGAGGACAGATAGCTCTGTAGCTCAGAGCTCACAGCGTAAAGATGAAAGAGGGTAGATACCACGATTCGATGGGGAGTGGAGGCTAGGTGGTTCGGCTTGAATTCACCCGCTTAGACACCGCTACTCATCCGTAGCTTGGGTAGAAAAAGATTTCTTTGTCTTCAAACTTGTTGCGTTTTGGGTTCGTTGACCTTTTAGACCTTTGGCTGCAGCTCGGGTCACTTAGTCTAATCTGTTAATTCTGCACTCACAGGTTTTATACCCTCGGGTCAGAAGTGGGCGTAACCGCCTTCAGGGCAATTCTCTGGGCGTACCAAGTTTAAAGGGCAAGGTATAGATTTTACTCAAATCCAATTTTAGACAACTAACTTCACATTTCATCTTTACCGAAACATTCTCTTTGATTTGGACATTTTCCACACAACGTACAATGTATAAACATCAAGCATATACGAGGAAAACTCTTAACGTTACAATGTTTTCATAATAACGTCATCTATTAACCTTTAATAACAAAACAAAAATGACATACATTTTGATATTCCATCTATCGTCATGACCACCATTGTAGTTGACGGAAACCATTGTTCCAAAGTCCCTTTATTGCATGTTTAAAGTTCTGAGGCTGGTTCTCCACATAGTGAGAGGGAATATTTTCATGGGTGTGAGGGAATTACCATGGGTGTGAGGGGTCATAAAACCCCCACATCTTCAGACCCCTAGATCTCTCCTCATCTGTTGGGGTTGAGAGATAATCTGTAGGGTTGTGGTCTCCTGTAACCTGACCTGATGTCACGTTCCTGACCTGTTTTCTGTTGTTTTGTATGTGTTTAGTTGGTCAGGGCGTGAGTTGGGGTGGGTAGTCTATGTTATGTGTTTTCTATGTTGGGTTAATGTGTTGCCTGGTATGGTTCTCAATTAGAGGCAGGTGTTTGACGTTTCCTCTGATTGAGAACCATATTAAGGTAGGTTGTTCTCACTGTTTGTTTGTGGGTGATTGTTCCTGTGTCTGTGTATTCCACATGGGACTGTTTCGTTTGTTCGTTCGTTTTAGGTAGTCTGTTCCTGTTCGTGCGTTCTTCGTCTATATGTAAGTTCGTTTGTTTCAGGTCTGTTGCCTTCGTTTATTGTTTTGTAGTTTGTTCTAGTGTTCATTTTAGTGTTTCGTCTTTCATTTAATAAATCAGTATGTATTCATCACCCGCTGCGCCTTGGTCCGTTCATTCACCACAAGACGAACGTTACAGAATCACCCACCAAACCCGGATCAAGCAGCGGGTTAACGGGCAGCAGCGACAGCAGCAGTGGTTCAAGGAGGAATGGACATGGGAGGAGATTCTGGACGGAGAAGGACCCTGGGCAGAGCCAGAGGAGTGTCGCCGCCCAAAAGCGGACCTGGGGGCATCTAAAGCGGAGAGGCGGCATTATGAGGCGCTAGCAAGGCAGAGCGGCTGGAAGCCCGAGAGGCTCACCCAAAAATTTCTTGGGGGGAGGCTAAAAGGGAGTGTGGCGAAGTCAGGTAGGAGACCTGCGCATACTCCCTGTACTTACCGTGGAGAGCGAGAGTACGGGCAGACACCGTGTTACGCAGTAGAGCGCATGGTGTCTCCTGTACGTGTGCATAGCCCGGTGCGGTACATACCAGCTCCTCGTATCGGCCGGGCTAGATTGAGCATTGAGCCAAGTGCCATGAAGCCGGCTCTACATATCTGGCCTCCAGTACGTCTCCTCGGGCCGGCTTACATGGCACCAGCCTTACGCATGGTGTCCCCGGTTTGCCTACATAGCCCGGTGCGGGTTATTCCACCTCCCCGCACTGGTCGGGCGACGGGGAGCATACAACCAGGTAAGGTTGGGCAGGCTCAGTGCTCAAGGGAGCCAGTACGCCTGCACGGTCCGGTATTTCCGGCGCCACCTCCCCGCTCCAGCCCGGTACCACCAGTGCCTACACCACGCACCAGGTTTCCTGTGCGTCTCCAGAGCCCTGTTCCTCCTCCACGCACTCTCCCTGTGGTGCGTGTCTCCAGCTCAGTGCCTCCAGTTCCGGCACCACGCATCAAGCCTCCTGTGCGTCTCCAGAGCCCTGTACGCACTGTTCCTTCTCCCCGTACTCGCCATAAGGTGCGTGCCCTCAGCCCGGTACCACCAGTGCCGGTACCACGCACCAGGCCTATAGTGCGCTTTGAGAGTCCAGTGTGCCCTGTTCCTGCTCCCCGCACTAGCCTTGAGGTGCGTGTCTCCAGTCCGGTACCACCAGTTCCGGCACCACGCACCAGGCCTACTGTGCGCCTCAGCAGGTCAGAGTCGGCCGTCTGCCCAACGCCGCCTGCACTGCTCGTCTGTCCAGCGCCGTCTGAGCTGCCTGCCTGCCCAGCGCCGTCTGAGCCATCCGTCTGCCCAACGCCGCCTGCACTGCTCGTCTGCCCAACGCCGCCTGCACTGCTCGTCTGCCCAGCACCGTCTGAGCCATCTGTCTGCCCAGCGCCGTCTGAGCCATCCGTCTGCCCAGCACCGTCTGAGCCATCTGTCTGCCCAGCGCCGTCTGAGCCATCCGTCTGTCCAGCGCCGTCTGAGCCATCCGTGTGCCCAGCGCCGTCTGAGCCATCCGTCTGCCCAGCGCCGTCTGAGCCATCCGTCTGCCCAGCGCCGTCTGAGCCATCCGTCTGCCCAGCACCTTCTGAGCCATCCGTCTGCCACGAGCCATTAGAGCCGCCCGTCTGTCCCGAGCCATTAGAGCCGTCCGTCAGTCAGGAGCCGCTAGAGCCGTCCGTCAGTCAGGAGCTGCCAGAGCCGCCAGCCAGTCAGGAGCTGCCAGAGCCGCCAGCCAGTCAGGAGCTGCCAGAGCCGCCAGCCAGTCAGGAGCTGCCAGAGCCGCCAGCCAGTCAGGAGCTGCCAGAGCCGCCAGCCAGTCAGGAGCTGCCAGAGCCGCCAGCCAGTCAGGAGCTGCCAGAGCCGCCAGCCAGTCAGGAGCTGCCCTCCAGTCATGAGCTGCCTTACAGTCATGAGCTGCCCTACAGTCATGAGCTGCCCTCCAGTCATGAGCTGCCCTACAGTCATGAGCTGCCCTACAGTCATGAGCTGCCCTACAGTCATGGGCTGCCCTACAGTCATGAGCTGCCCTCCAGTCATGAGCTGCCCTCCAGTCATGAGCTGCCCTTCAGTCCGGAGCTGCCACTCAGTCCGGAGCTGCCACTCAGTCCGGAGCTGCCACTCAGTCCGGAGCTGCCACTCAGTCCGGAGCTGCCACTCAGTCCGGAGCTGCCATTCAGTCCGGAGCTGCCATTAGTCCAGAGTTGTCCCTCTGTCCTAAGCTACCTCTCTGTCCGGAGCGATCTCTCTGTCCGGAGCTACCTCTCTGTCCTGAGCTACCTCTCTGTCCTGAGCTACCTCTCTGTTCTGAGCTACCTCTCTGTCCTGAGCTACCTCTCTGTCCTGAGTTGTCTCCTCTATTTATGAGGGGCCTTGGTGAGGGTTCTTGGACCATGGTCGGGGGCGAGGGTCGCCACTCAAGGGACGCTAAGGAGGGGGACAAAGACAATGGTGGAGTGGTGTCCTCGTCCACCGCCGGAGCCGCCACCGCGGACAGATGCCCACCCAGACCCTCCCCTTGAGTTTTAGGGGTGCGCCCGGAGTTCGCACCTTGAGGGGGGGGTTCTGTCACATTCCTGACCTGTTTTCTGTTGTTTTGTATGTGTTTAGTTGGTCAGGGCGTGAGTTGGGGTGGGTAGTCTATGTTATGTGTTTTCTATGTTGGGTTGATGTGTTGCCTGGTATGGTTCTCAATTAGAGGCAGGTGTTTGACGTTTCCTCTGATTGAGAACCATATTAAGGTAGGTTGTTCTCACTGTTTGTTTGTGGGTGATTGTTCCTGTGTCTGTGTATTCCACATGGGACTGTTTCGTTTGTTCGTTCGTTTTAGGTAGTCTGTTCCTGATCGTGCGTTCTTCGTCTATATGTAAGTTCGTTTGTTTCAGGTCTGTTGCCTTCGTTTATTGTTTTGTAGTTTGTTCTAGTGTTCATTTTAGTGTTTCGTCTTTCATTTAATAAATCAGTATGTATTCATCACCCGCTGCGCCTTGGTCCGTTCATTCACCACAAGACGAACGTTACACCTGATCAGGACAGTCATGACATATACATAGTTCATGTGTAAATAGCCCACCCCAATCTACCCACCTCATCCCCATATTGTTTTTATTTACTTTTCTGCTCTTTTGCAAACCAGCATCACTATTTGCACATCATCATCTGCTCATCTATCACTCCAGTGTTAGTCTGCAAAATGTTTCTTACTTTGAAACTATGGCCTATTTATTGCCTTACCTCCTCACGCCATTTGCACACCTGTATAGACTTTCTTTTTTTCTATTGTGTTATTGACTGTACGCTTGTTTATTCCATGTGTAACTCTGTGTTGTTTGTGTCGCACTGCTTTGCTTTATCTTGGCCAGGTCGCAGTTGTAAATGAGAACTTGTTCTCAACTAGCTTACCTGGTTAAATAAAGGTGAAATAAACAAAAAATCCCAGAGGATCCCAGATGGCTAACAATAACATATCCTGACATAATGTAAACGTTATACACTGCTCAAAAAAATAAAGGGAACACTTAAACACAATGTAACTCCAAGTCAATCACACTTCTGTGAAATCAAACTGTCCACTTAGGAAGCAACACTGATTGACAATAAATTTCACATGCTGTTGTGCAAATGGAATAGACAAAAGGTGGAAATTATAGGCAATTAGCAAGACACCCCCAATATGGCCTGCTGGAGGTCATTTTGCAGGGCTCTGGCAGTGCTCCTCCTTGCACAAAGGCGGAGGTAGCAGTCCTGCTGCTGGGTTGTTGCCCTCCTACGGCCTCCTCCACGTCTCCTGATGTACTGGCCTGTCTCCTGGTAGCGCCTCCATGCTCTGGACACTACGCTGACAGACACAGCAAACCTTCTTTCCACAGCTCGCATTGATGTGCCATCCTGGATGAGCTGCACTACCTGAGCCACTTGTGTGGGTTGTAGACTCCGTCTCATGCTACCACTAGAGTGAAAGCACCGCCAGCATTCAAAAGTGACCAAAACATCAGCCAGGAAAGCCAGGAAGCATAGGAACTGGTCTGTGGTCACCACCTGCAGAATCACTCCTTTATTGGGGGTGTCTTGCTAATTGCCTATAATTTCCACCTTTTGTCTATTCCATTTGCAAAACAGCATGTGAAATTTATTGTCAGTGTTGCTTCCTAAGTGGACAGTTTGATTTCACAGAAGTGTGATTGACTTGGCGTTACATTGTGTTAAGTGTTCCCTTTATTTTTTTGAGCAGTGTACATTAAGCTCTGTGACATGAATTAGTATATTTCATATTCTCAGAACCCAACAGTAGGTTTTAAGGTGTGGCTGCATGTTTGTCGTGGACGCATTGTCACTCTTGATGTTCTTTTTCCAGATTGCAAGTGAAACACCTTTAGATGTAAGTGCCAGTTGGTAACTTTCTCACACTTGCTTGTTTAAGGTATGGATGCAACACCCCAGTATGTCTGCAGGGGCTGGTCACTGAGATTTACCATGTTTCACATGCTACTAGACTAACCTTCCAAGTAAATATGTTACAAGTCTGAACTGGCTGTCCTTGTCTTTCCTCAACTAATTGAAACCTCAGGGACAGACATGCTAAACGACTTTGATGTCAGAGCTCCCATCAGCCCTCTACACCTCACTGTGAGTAAAGCCTACCTGCTTCTGTAGTGGTCTCCATATGACAAATGGCACCCTATTTAGTACACTACTTTTGACCAGATCCTTATAGGCCCTGATCAAAAGTAGTTAGCACCCTATTCCCTACGTAGTTATCTGGGATGCAGGCATGGTGTTGATTTTCCACAGGAAGTTGACTGTCCAGAGAGACTCACACCAAATTCCTATCTATTCCTGATTAGTGTGAAATACATGCATATTCTACACAGTGATGATTTCCTTATTTTGCCATTTGAGTTAATCAACCTCCAGGTTTGTTTCTCAATCCCACACTTGGCAGGGACCTCAGATGTTGATGCTGTGCGGGAGCAAAAATTGGCTCCCGATTGAAAGACTCTGGTCTACTAGAGGTCTAGCACTGTATATCTAGTCAGGCGTACCACGGCCACCACCATGCTATGGAGGTCCTGGTTCAGTCTCTGCTGGATCTAGACGTGAGGGACAGCCTGAATTTAACCTGAAAGTTTGGATTAGAACTGGGATATGAAGACCAACCGCCAAAACGATGTGCTAATGATACGAGAGCTGGTTTTACATGTAAGTATTAACTAATAGGAAACCAAGTCAGTTACGAGAGAAGACTAGTAGACACCCAGCAGAGTCATTTAAATGCAAGTTGACAACCGTGATATTAGTTAGCACTGACACCATTAACCCCGATTCTAGCAACAGCCTCATATGTACAAATCCCAAACACTCAGTTCCACAACCATCAAGTTTAAATGAACTAGAACCCATTCCACATCATGTGATGCTACTAGCATAATTTGACCAAATGTAGCTTAAGTCAAATGGTAATTTAAGCACAGGGGTCAAAGTAGACATATTGCTGATGCCAAAGCATGGTTATAATGCAAAATAAATGTTGACATTACCCCAGTCAGGTCATAGACCTCAAGTCAAAGTAGGAACCGTCAAAACAATACTGAGGACACAAGTATTACAGTTAGCGTTTAATTGAGCCAAAACAAGAAAAAGCAGTTACACACAACCTGGACTAGAGTACCCATGAAATCTTGCATGGACCCCGAGCACCATGTCCCACGTCAGATATCCATGTTTGTGGTCAACGGGGGCTGAGATGCAGAAGTCAACAGTTGCTCAATGGCATGGTCAGACTGGCCGGTGGCAGCTGCCGATGTAGCGTCGTCAGACGGGCCAGTGGCAGCTGCAGAGGTAGCGTCGTCAGACGGGCCAGTGGCAGCTTCAGAGGTAGCGTCGTCAGACGGGCCAGTGGCAGCTTCAGAGGGAGCGTCGTCAGACGGGCCAGTGGCAGCTTCAGAGGTAGCGTCGTCAGACGGGCCAGTGGCAGCTTCAGAGGTAGCGTCGTCAGACGGGCCAGTGGCAGCTTCAGAGGTAGCGTCGTCAGACGGGCCAGTGGCAGCTTCAGAGGTAGCGTCGTCAGACGGGCCAGTGGCAGCTTCAGAGGTAGCGTCGTCAGACGGGCCAGTGGCAGCTTCAGAGGTAGCGTCGTCAGACGGGCCAGTGGCAGCTTCAGAGGTAGCGTCGTCAGACGGGCCAGTGGCAGCTTCAGAGGTAGCGTCGTCAGACGGGCCAGTGGCAGCTTCAGAGGTAGCGTCGTCAGACGGGCCAGTGGCAGCTTCAGAGGTAGCGTCGTCAGACGGGCCAGTGGCAGCTTCAGAGGTAGCGTCGTCAGACGGGCCGGTCGCAGCTTCAGAGGTAGCGTCGTCAGACGGGCCGGTCGCAGCTTCAGAGGTAGCGTCGTCAGACGGGCCGGTCGCAGCTTCAGAGGTAGCGTCGTCAGACTGGCCGGTCGCAGCTTCAGAGGTAGCGTCGTCAGACTGGCCGGTCGCAGCTTCAGAGGTAGCGTCGTCAGACTGGCCGGTCGCAGCTTCAGAGGTAGCGTCGTCAGACAAACCGGTCGCAGCTTCAGAGGTAGCGTCGTCAGACTGGCCGGTCGCAGCTTCAGAGGTAGCGTCGTCAGACGGGCCGGTCGCAGCTTCAGAGGTAGCGTCGTCAGACGGGCCGGTGGCAGCTTCAGAGGTAGCGTCGTCAGACGGGCCGGTGGCAGCTTCAGAGGTAGCGTCGTCAGACGGGCCAGTGGCAGCTTCAGAGGTAGCGTCGTCAGACGGGCCAGTGGCAGCTTCAGAGGTAGCGTCGTCAGACGGGCCAGTGGCAGCTTCAGAGGTAGCGTCGTCAGACGGGCCAGTGGCAGCTTCAGAGGTAGCGTCGTCAGACGGGCCAGTGGCAGCTTCAGAGGTAGCGTCGTCAGACGGGCCAGTGGCAGCTTCAGAGGTAGCGTCGTCAGACGGGCCAGTGGCAGCGTCGTCAGATGGGCCAGTGGCAGCTTCAGAGGTAGCGTCGTCAGACTGGCCGGTCGCAGCTTCAGAGGTAGCGTCGTCAGACTGGCCGGTCGCAGCTTCAGAGGTAGCGTCGTCAGACTGGCCGGTCGCAGCTTCAGAGGTAGCGTCGTCAGACGGGCCGGTGGCAGCTTCAGAGGTAGCGTCGTCAGACGGGCCGGTGGCAGCTTCAGAGGTAGCGTCGTCAGACGGGCCGGTGGCAGCTTCAGAGGTAGCGTCGTCAGACGGGCCGGTGGCAGCTTCAGAGGTAGCGTCGTCAGACGGGCCGGTGGCAGCTTCAGAGGTAGCGTCGTCAGACGGGCCGGTGGCAGCTTCAGAGGTAGCGTCGTCAGACGGGCCGGTGGCAGCTTCAGAGGTAGCGTCGTCAGACGGGCCGGTGGCAGCTTCAGAGGTAGCGTCGTCAGACGGGCCGGTGGCAGCTTCAGAGGTAGCGTCGTCAGACGGGCCGGTGGCAGCTTCAGAGGTAGCGTCGTCAGACGGGCCGGTGGCAGCTTCAGAGGTAGCGTCGTCAGACGGGCCGGTGGCAGCTTCAGAGGTAGCGTCGTCAGACGGGCCGGTGGCAGCTTCAGAGGTAGCGTCGTCAGACGGGCCGGTCGCAGCTTCAGAGGTAGCGTCGTCAGACGGGCCGGTCGCAGCTTCAGAGGTAGCGTCGTCAGACTGGCCGGTCGCAGCTTCAGAGGTAGCGTCGTCAGACTGGCCGGTCGCAGCTTCAGAGGTAGCGTCGTCAGACTGGCCGGTCGCAGCTTCAGAGGTAGCGTCGTCAGACTGGCCGGTCGCAGCTTCAGAGGTAGCGTCGTCAGACTGGCCGGTCGCAGCTTCAGAGGTAGCGTCGTCAGACTGGCCGGTCGCAGCTTCAGAGGTAGCGTCGTCAGACTGGCCGGTCGCAGCTTCAGAGGTAGCGTCGTCAGACTGGCCGGTCGCAGCTTCAGAGGTAGCGTCGTCAGACGGGCCGGTGGCAGCTTCAGAGGTAGCGTCGTCAGACGGGCCGGTCGCAGCTTCAGAGGTAGCGTCGTCAGACTGGCCGGTCGCAGCTTCAGAGGTAGCGTCGTCAGACGGGCCGGTCGCAGCTTCAGAGGTAGCGTCGTCAGACGGGCCGGTGGCAGCTTCAGAGGTAGCGTCGTCAGACGGGCCGGTGGCAGCTTCAGAGGTAGCGTCGTCAGACGGGCCTGTGGCAGCTTCAGAGGTAGCGTCGTCAGACGGGCCGGTGGCAGCTTCAGAGGTAGCGTCGTCAGACGGGCCAGTGGCAGCGTCGTCAGATGGGCCAGTGGCAGCTTCAGAGGTAGCGTCGTCAGACTGGCCGGTCGCAGCTTCAGAGGTAGCGTCGTCAGACTGGCCGGTCGCAGCTTCAGAGGTAGCGTCGTCAGACTGGCCGGTCGCAGCTTCAGAGGTAGCGTCGTCAGACTGGCCGGTGGCAGCTTCAGAGGTAGCGTCGTCAGACGGGCCGGTGGCAGCTTCAGCGGTAGCGTCGTCAGACGGGCCGGTGGCAGCTTCAGCGGTAGCGTCGTCAGACGGGCCGGTGGCAGCTTCAGAGGTAGCGTCGTCAGACGGGCCGGTGGCAGCTTCAGAGGTAGCGTCGTCAGACGGGCCGGTGGCAGCTTCAGAGGTAGCGTCGTCAGACGGGCCGGTGGCAGCTTCAGAGGTAGCGTCGTCAGACGGGCCGGTGGCAGCTTCAGAGGTAGCGTCGTCAGACGGGCCGGTGGCAGCTTCAGAGGTAGCGTCGTCAGACGGGCCGGTGGCAGCTTCAGAGGTAGCGTCGTCAGACTGGCCGGTCGCAGCTTCAGAGGTAGCGTCGTCAGACGGGCCGGTGGCAGCTTCAGAGGTAGCGTCGTCAGACGGGCCGGTGGCAGCTTCAGAGGTAGCGTCGTTAGACGGGCCAGTGGCAGCTTCAGAGGTAGCGTCGTCAGACGGGCCAGTGGCAGCTTCAGAGGTAGCGTCGTCAGACGGGCCAGTGGCAGCTTCAGAGGTAGCGTCGTCAGACGGGCCAGTGGCAGCTTCAGAGGTAGCGTCGTCAGACGGGCCAGTGGCAGCTTCAGAGGTAGCGTCGTCAGACGGGCCAGTGGCAGCTTCAGAGGTAGCGTCGTCAGACGGGCCAGTGGCAGCTTCAGAGGTAGCGTCGTCAGACGGGCCAGTGGCAGCTTCAGAGGTAGCGTCGTCAGACGGGCCAGTGGCAGCTTCAGAGGTAGCGTCGTCAGACGGGCCAGTGGCAGCTTCAGAGGTAGCGTCGTCAGACGGGCCAGTGGCAGCTTCAGAGGTAGCGTCGTCAGACGGGCCAGTGGCAGCTTCAGAGGTAGCGTCGTCAGACGGGCCAGTGGCAGCTTCAGAGGTAGCGTCGTCAGAGGACAGGGCATCATTTGCCGTAGAGCTACCGTGGTTTGGAGAAGCTTGGGATTCTACTTCATTAGTCTCGAAATACTCTAGAGAGAAAACATAAAGGAACAGTTGGGTATTCTACAGCAACACAGCTGTTCTACACGGTCTAGGCCAAATTGCCATTAGAATGTTGAGCAACATGAACCCAACACAGATTTAAAAGTATATGTTTCAGGCCGTACCTTCTCTGTCTTGTTTAGCGTCAGACCCTATGGATCGGAGCAAGGCCAGGGCATGCACAATGGAGACGTCATTTGATGACAGCTCTGAAAAACGTAGGTTAAGGTACACAAGCAAAATGACCAAATCAAAGGGTTTGACAACATTATTTAGACAACTGAGTTACTCTATGGTGTTGAATGAGTGTCAAACACAGCAGCACCATAGACACAGTACAAAGCTAGAAGGGTTGTGGAAAGAAACACTTACCTCCAAGTCTCCTCTGCAGAGAGACTTGCTCTAGCTTCTGGGACTTTCCAACAGGGTAACAAGAAACTGAGGAGAAAGTGTTGACAGAAGTTGAGTTGACACAAAATAGCTACATATATTAATAATAGCAGACGACCAATGCGGAACAAACAGACAGTCAAATTTTTATCTCCAACTGATAAAGTTGAGATTACTTCCCAACCAAATCCCTTCAATCCAAATAAAACATTAGTGAACCAACCTTTCACAACCCCCACAGTCACCACAAAGAGCAGCAATTCTCTCACACCTCCCATGATCATGAAAATAGTCTGTGTTATCAACAGGTAATGTCTTCACATGGCCTGTATGAGGCTTATATAGGCCACTAATGACCTTTTACCTGACAAACATGACTTAACGATCAATTAACATGCTTGATTGAGGTGTTACATTCAGATAGAAATAGACCACAGATACATTCAGATAGAAATAGAAATAGACCAAATAGACTACGACCGGTCATAATTACAATGGGACTACTGAATAAGCTCAGGCTTTCTAGGTCCGTACCCTATAATTGGTTCAGCGTACGACTCTCATCTCCCCAAGATGTCAGAATTAGTGATAACAGGTGTAGGAACTGTGCCTACCTTGTTTCTGTTTCACTGATTCAGAATCTCTAGTTCGACTGCAAATCGTGGTGAACCCTGCTCGCAGTGCCAACTGTTAGGTTCTAATTCTCAGAGTAAAAACTCGACGGACACTATGAAAGCTTAAACCAAGTTTATTCTTCCCAGAGGGTCAAGACAGCTGCATTAGACAAAAAACATATTCACACAAGCACTGATATTTAATCCTTTCTCCTATGCTGAGTCTACTCCTACACCTCTGAACAGCCAATGCATCTCTGTTGCTAGACAGAACCTTTGTGATATCTGTTCTTCCTCACTTCATCTGACCTGACCGCTACCCCAAAGTGCTCACTCCTCCCCAACTCAAGGCTGTCATGTTGATTGGTACCAGACTGTGTCTGGTAGATTTTTCAACCAGAAATTTGCACAGTGTAGCTCTAACTCCAAAAAGTTTTGGGACACTGTAAAGTCCATGGAGAACAAGAGCACCTCCTCCCAGCTGCCCACTGCATTGAGGCTAGGTAACACGGTCACCACCGATAAATCCATGATAATCGAACATTTCAATAAGCATTTCTCTACGGCTGGCCATGTTTTCTTCCTGGCTACCCCAACTCCGGCCAACAGCTCCGCACACCCCGCAGCTACTTGCCCGAGCCTCCCCAGCTTCTCCTTCACCCAAATCCAGGTAGCAGATGTTCTGAAAGAGCTGCAAAAACTGGACCCGTACAAATCAGCTGGGCTAGACAATCTGGACCCTCTCTTTCTAAAATTATCCGCCGCCATTGTTGCAACCCCCATTACCAGTCTGTTCAACCTCTCTTTCGTATCGTCCGAGATCCCTAAAGATTGGAAAGCTGCCGCGGTCATCCCCCTCTTCAAAGGGGGTGACACTCTAGACCCAAACTGTTATAGACCTATATCCATCCTGCTCTGCCTTTCTAAAGTCTTCGAAAGCCAAGTTAATAAACAGATCACTGACCATTTCGAATCCCACCGTACCTTCTCCGCTGTGCAATCCAGTTTCCGAGCTGGTCATGGGTGCACCTCAGCCACGCTCAAGGTACTAAACGATATCATAACCGCCATCGATAAAAGACAGTACTGTGCAGCCGTCTTCATCGACCTGGCCAAGGCTTTCGACTCTGTCAATCACCGTATTCTTATCGGCAGACTCAACAGCCTTGGTTTCTCAAATGACTGTCTCGCCTGGTTCACCAACTACTTCGCAGACAGAGTTCAGTGTGTCAAATTGGAAGGCCTGTTGTCCGGACCTCTGGCAGTCTCTATGGGAGTACCACAGGGTTCAATTCTCGGGCCGACACTTTTCTCTGTATATATCAACGATGTCACTCTTGCTGCGTGTGATTCCCTGATCCACCTCTACGCAGACGACAGCATTCTGTATACATCTAGCCCTTCTTTGGACACTGTGTTAACTAACCTCCAAACGAGCTTCAATGCCATACAACGCTCCTTCCTGTGGCCTCCAACTGCTCTTAAACGCTAGTAAAACCAAATGCATGCTTTTCAAAATTTCGCTGCCCGCACCCGCCCGCCCAGCATCACTACTCTGGACGGTTCTGACCTAGAATACGTGGACAACTACAAATACCTAGGTGTTTGGCTAGACTGTAAACTCTCCTTCCAGACTCATATCAAACATCTCCAATCCAAAATCAAATCTAGAAACAGCTTTCTATTTCGCAACAAAGCCTCCTTCACTCACGCCGCCAAACTTACCCTAGTAAAACTGACTATCCTACCAATCCTCGACTTTGGCGATGTCATCTACAAAATAGCTTCCAATACTCTACTCAGCAAACTGGATGCAGTCTATCACAGAGCCATCCGTGTTGTTACCAAAGCCCCTTATACCACCCACCACTACGACCTGTATGCTCTTGTCGGCTGGCCCTCGCTACATATTCGTCGCCAGACCCACTGGCTCCAGGTCATCTATAAGTCTATGCTAGGTAAAGCTCCGCCTTATCTCAGCTCACTGGTCACGATAACAACACCCACCCGTAGCACGCGCTCCAGCAGGTATATCTCACTGGTTATCCCCAAAGCCAACACCTCTTTTGGCCGCCTTTCCTTCCAGTTCTCTGCTGCCAGTGACTGGAACGAATTGCAAAAATCGCTGAAGCTGGAGACTTACATTTCACTCACTAACTTTAAATATCAGCTATCTGAGCAGCTAACCGATCACTGCAGCTATATGTTGTGACGTTGTATTAGTTAATGTGACGACTGTTGCTCATCGAATGATTACAAGTTTCTAATTACGTGATTAACTGAATCAAGTAATTATTAACTCATTAACCTGGGGCACCATGGGAAAACTAGTTTTTATTGAGTTTCTATTTCCCAAATTAACTCAAAGAATATCAGAATATCGATTTTACCACAGCCGCTAATTAACCAGTTGCCTCTACCAATCTCGTTCTGAACGTCGTATAGCCCGGGATTCTGCACGGACCCGGGTCTCACTAATGAATTCGCACCACACCAATCTTAGTTGAATGTTTATTTACTAAAAAGCTAAATTGATGATAAAAGATACACACACACAAAAACACATTCTAGGCTATTGATTAGAACTTAGTATAACGGGCCAACACACTAGGGCGCGTGTTACCCAAAATGGGGATTTAAAAGAGAGAGAAAGAGAGAAAGTACACGAGATAAATATACATTTGGGGGAAATTGTCAGCTATGCTCATTCTAACCCTAGCCTTGCCCCAAACTGCCGCTGTTATGAGTCAGAATATAATGATGTAATTACTTGTGGAAGGTCTCCGTGGATTTTCCCGCGTGGACCGTTCAAGCTGCTCAATGACGCACTGCTCCTGCGCACCTCTCTAGGTGTCCTCACGATGTCCGTGTCCTTTGGCTTACTGGCCTGTTCACTTGTCCTTGCTCTGGAAGGGGTCTTCGGAGGACAGATAGCTCTGTAGCTCAGAGCTCACAGCGTAAAGATGAAAGAGGGTAGATACCACGATTCGATGGGGAGTGGAGGCTAGGTGGTTCGGCTTGAATTCACCCGCTTAGACACCGCTACTCATCCGTAGCTTGGGTAGAAAAAGATTTCTTTGTCTTCAAACTTGTTGCGTTTTGGGTTCGTTGACCTTTTAGACCTTTGGCTGCAGCTCGGTTCACTTAGTCTAATCTGTTAATTCTGCACTCACAGGTTTTATACCCTCGGGTCAGAAGTGGGCGTAACCGCCTTCAGGGCAATTCTCTGGGCGTACCAAGTTTAAAGGGCAAGGTATAGATTTTACTCAAATCCAATTTTAGACAACTAACTTCACATTTCATCTTTACCGAAACATTCTCTTTGATTTGGACATTTTCCACACAACGTACAATGTATAAACATCAAGCATATACGAGGAAAACTCTTAACGTTACAATGTTTTCATAATAACGTCATCTATTAACCTTTAATAACAAAACAAAAATGACATACATTTTGATATTCCATCTATCATCATGACCACCATTGTAGTTGACGGAAACCATTGTTCCAAAGTCCCTTTATTGCATGTTTAAAGTTCTGAGGATGGTTCTCCACATAGTGAGAGGGAATATTTTCTGTGGCCTCAGAATTACCATGGGTGTGAGGGGTCATAAAACCCCCACATCTTCAGACCCCTAGATCTCTCCTCATCTGTTGGGGTTGAGAGATAATCTGTAGGGTTGTGGTCTCCTGTAACCTGACCTGATGTCACGTTCCTGACCTGTTTTCTGTTGTTTTGTATGTGTTTAGTTGGTCAGGGCGTGAGTTGGGGTGGGTAGTCTATGTTATGTGTTTTCTATGTTGGGTTGATGTGTTGCCTGGTATGGTTCTCAATTAGAGGCAGGTGTTTGACGTTTCCTCTGATTGAGAACCATATTAAGGTAGGTTGTTCTCACTGTTTGTTTGTGGGTGATTGTTCCTGTGTCTGTGTATTCCACATGGGACTGTTTCGTTTGTTCGTTCGTTTTAGGTAGTCTGTTCGTGCGTTCTTCGTCTATATGTAAGTTTGTTTGTTTCAGGTCTGTTGCCTTCGTTTATTGTTTTGTAGTTTGTTCTAGTGTTCATTTTAGTGTTTCGTCTTTCATTTAATAAATCAGTATGTATTCATCACCCGCTGCGCCTTGGTCCGTTCATTCACCACAAGACGAACGTTACACCTGATCAGGACAGTCATGACATATACATAGTTCATCTGTAAATAGCCCACCCCAATCTACCCACCTCATCCCCATATTGTTTTTATTTACTTTTCTGCTCTTTTGCACACCAGTATCACTACTTGCACATCATCATCTGCTCATAATCATCTGCTCATCTATCACTCCAGTGTTAGTCTGCAAAATGTTTCTTACTTTGAAACTATGGCCTATTTATTGCCTTACCTCCTCACGCCATTTGCACACCTGTATAGACTTTCTTTTTTTCTATTGTGTTATTGACTGTACGCTTGTTTATTCCATGTGTAACTCTGTGTTGTTTGTGTCGCACTGCTTTGCTTTATCTTGGCCAGGTCGCAGTTGTAAATGAGAACTTGTTCTCAACTAGCTTACCTGGTTAAATAAAGGTGAAATAAACAAAAAATCCCAGAGGATCCCAGATGGCTAACAATAACATATCCTGACATAATGTAAACGTTATACACTGCTCAAAAAAATAAAGGGAACACTTAAACACAATGTAACTCCAAGTCAATCACACTTCTGTGAAATCAAACTGTCCACTTAGGAAGCAACACTGATTGACAATAAATTTCACATGCTGTTGTGCAAATGGAATAGACAAAAGGTGGAAATTATAGGCAATTAGCAAGACACCCCCAATATGGCCTGCTGGAGGTCATTTTGCAGGGCTCTGGCAGTGCTCCTCCTTGCACAAAGGCGGAGGTAGCAGTCCTGCTGCTGGGTTGTTGCCCTCCTACGGCCTCCTCCACGTCTCCTGATGTACTGGCCTGTCTCCTGGTAGCGCCTCCATGCTCTGGACACTACGCTGACAGACACAGCAAACCTTTCCACAGCTCGCATTGATGTGCCATCCTGGATGAGCTGCACTACCTGAGCCACTTGTGTGGGTTGTAGACTCCGTCTCATGCTACCACTAGAGTGAAAGCACCGCCAGCATTCAAAAGTGACCAAAACATCAGCCAGGAATTCCAGGAAGCATAGGAACTGAGAAGTGGTCTGTGGTCACCACCTGCAGAATCACTCCTTTATTGGGGGTGTCTTGCTAATTGCCTATAATTTCCACCTTTTGTCTATTCCATTTGCAAAACAGCATTTGAAATTTATTGTCAGTGTTGCTTCCTAAGTGGACAGTTTGATTTCACAGAAGTGTGATTGACTTGGAGTTACATTGTGTTGTTTAAGTGTTCCCTTTATTTTTTTGAGCAGTGTACATTAAGCTCTGTGACATGAATTAGTATATTTCATATTCTCAGAACCCAACAGTAGGTTTTAAGGTGTGGCTGCATGTTTGTCGTGGACGCATTGTCACTCTTGATGTTCTTTTTCCAGATTGCAAGTGAAACACCTTTAGATGTAAGTGCCAGTTGGTAACTTTCTCACACTTGCTTGTTTAAGGTATGGATGCAACACCCCAGTATGTCTGCAGGGGCTGGTCACTGAGATTTACCATGTTTCACATGCTACTAGACTAACCTTCCAAGTAAATATGTTACAAGTCTGAACTGGCTGTCCTTGTCTTTCCTCAACTAATTGAAACCTCAGGGACAGACATGCTAAACGACTTTGATGTCAGAGCTCCCATCAGCCCTCTACACCTCACTGTGAGTAAAGCCTACCTGCTTCTGTAGTGGTCTCCATATGACAAATGGCACCCTATTTAGTACACTACTTTTGACCAGATCCTTATAGGCCCTGATCAAAAGTAGTTAGCACCCTATTCCCTACGTAGTTATCTGGGATGCAGGCATGGTGTTGATTTTCCACAGGAAGTTGACTGTCCAGAGAGACTCACACCAAATTCCTATCTATTCCTGATTAGTGTGAAATACATGCATATTCTACACAGTGATGATTTCCTTATTTTGCCATTTGAGTTAATCAACCTCCAGGTTTGTTTCTCAATCCCACACTTGGCAGGGACCTCAGATGTTGATGCTGTGCGGGAGCAAAAATTGGCTCCCGATTGAAAGACTCTGGTCTACTAGAGGTCTAGCACTGTATATCTAGTCAGGCGTACCACGGCCACCACCATGCTATGGAGGTCCTGGTTCAGTCTCTGCTGGATCTAGACGTGAGGGACAGCCTGAATTTAACCTGAAAGTTTGGATTAGAACTGGGATATGAAGACCAACCGCCAAAACGATGTGCTAATGATACGAGAGCTGGTTTTACATGTAAGTATTAACTAATAGGAAACCAAGTCAGTTACGAGAGAAGACTAGTAGACACCCAGCAGAGTCATTTAAATGCAAGTTGACAACCGTGATATTAGTTAGCACTGACACCATTAACCCCGATTCTAGCAACAGCCTCATATGTACAAATCCCAAACACTCAGTTCCACAACCATCAAGTTTAAATGAACTAGAACCCATTCCACATCATGTGATGCTACTAGCATAATTTGACCAAATGTAGCTTAAGTCAAATGGTAATTTAAGCACAGGGGTCAAAGTAGACATATTGCTGATGCCAAAGCATGGTTATAATGCAAAATAAATGTTGACATTACCCCAGTCAGGTCATAGACCTCAAGTCAAAGTAGGAACCGTCAAAACAATACTGAGGACACAAGTATTACAGTTAGCGTTTAATTGAGCCAAAACAAGAAAAAGCAGTTACACACAACCTGGACTAGAGTACCCATGAAATCTTGCATGGACCCCGAGCACCATGTCCCACGTCAGATATCCATGTTTGTGGTCAACGGGGGCTGAGATGCAGAAGTCAACAGTTGCTCAATGGCATGGTCAGACTGGCCGGTGGCAGCTTCAGAGGTAGCGTCGTCAGACGGGCCAGTGGCAGCTTCAGAGGTAGCGTCGTCAGACGGGCCAGTGGCAGCTTCAGAGGTAGCGTCGTCAGACGGGCCAGTGGCAGCTTCAGAGGTAGCGTCGTCAGACGGGCCAGTGGCAGCTTCAGAGGTAGCGTCGTCAGACGGGCCAGTGGCAGCTTCAGAGGTAGCGTCGTCAGACGGGCCAGTGGCAGCTTCAGAGGTAGCGTCGTCAGACGGGCCAGTGGCAGCTTCAGAGGTAGCGTCGTCAGACGGGCCAGTGGCAGCTTCAGAGGTAGCGTCGTCAGACGGGCCAGTGGCAGCTTCAGAGGTAGCGTCGTCAGACGGGCCAGTGGCAGCTTCAGAGGTAGCGTCGTCAGACGGGCCAGTGGCAGCTTCAGAGGTAGCGTCGTCAGACGGGCCAGTGGCAGCTTCAGAGGTAGCGTCGTCAGACGGGCCAGTCGGCAGCTTCAGAGGTAGCGTCGTCAGACTGGCCGGTCGCAGCTTCAGAGGTAGCGTCGTCAGACTGGCCGGTCGCAGCTTCAGAGGTAGCGTCGTCAGACTGGCCGGTCGCAGCTTCAGAGGTAGCGTCGTCAGACTGGCCGGTCGCAGCTTCAGAGGTAGCGTCGTCAGACTGGCCGGTCGCAGCTTCAGAGGTAGCGTCGTCAGACTGGCCGGTCGCAGCTTCAGAGGTAGCGTCGTCAGACTGGCCGGTCGCAGCTTCAGAGGTAGCGTCGTCAGACTGGCCGGTCGCAGCTTCAGAGGTAGCGTCGTCAGACTGGCCGGTCGCAGCTTCAGAGGTAGCGTCGTCAGACTGGCCGGTCGCAGCTTCAGAGGTAGCGTCGTCAGACTGGCCGGTCGCAGCTTCAGAGGTAGCGTCGTCAGACTGGCCGGTCGCAGCTTCAGAGGTAGCGTCGTCAGACTGGCCGGTCGCAGCTTCAGAGGTAGCGTCGTCAGACTGGCCGGTCGCAGCTTCAGAGGTAGCGTCGTCAGACTGGCCGGTCCGGGTCGCAGCTTCAGAGGTAGCGTCGTCAGACTGGCCGGTCGCAGCTTCAGAGGTAGCGTCGTCAGACTGGCCGGTCGCAGCTTCAGAGGTAGCGTCGTCAGACTGGCCGGTCGCAGCTTCAGAGGTAGCGTCGTCAGACTGGCCGGTCGCAGCTTCAGAGGTAGCGTCGTCAGACTGGCCGGTCGCAGCTTCAGAGGTAGCGTCGTCAGACTGGCCGGTCGCAGCTTCAGAGGTAGCGTCGTCAGACTGGCCGGTCGCAGCTTCAGAGGTAGCGTCGTCAGACTGGCCGGTCGCAGCTTCAGAGGTAGCGTCGTCAGACTGGCCGGTCGCAGCTTCAGAGGTAGCGTCGTCAGACTGGCCGGTCGCAGCTTCAGAGGTAGCGTCGTCAGACGGGCCAGTGGCAGCTTCAGAGGTAGCGTCGTCAGACGGGCCAGTGGCAGCTTCAGAGGTAGCGTCGTCAGACGGGCCAGTGGCAGCTTCAGAGGTAGCGTCGTCAGACGGGCCAGTGGCAGCTTCAGAGGTAGCGTCGTCAGAGGACAGGGCATCATTTGCCGGAGAGCTACCATGGTTTGGAGAAGCTTGGGATTCTACTTCATTAGTCTCAAAATACTCTAGAGAGAAAACAAAAAGGAACAGTTGGGTATTCTACAGCAACACAGCTGTTCTACACGGTCTAGGCCAAATTGCCATTAGAATGTTGAGCAACATGAACCCAACACAGATTTAAAAGTATATGTTTCAGGCCGTACCTTCTCTGTCTTGTTTAGCGTCAGACCCTATGGATCGGAGCAAGGCCAGGGCATGCACAATGGAGACGTCATTTGATGACAGCTCTGAAAAACGTAGGTTAAGGTACACAAGCAAAATGACCAAATCAAAGGGTTTGACAACATTATTTAGACAACTGAGTTACTCTATGGTGTTGAATGAGTGTCAAACACAGCAGCACCATAGACACAGTACAAAGCTAGAAGGGTTGTGGAAAGAAACACTTACCTCCAAGTCTCCTCTGCAGAGAGACTTGCTCTTGCTTCTGGGACTTTCCAACAGGGTAACAAGAAACTGAGGAGAAAGTGTTGAGAGAAGTTGAGTTGACACAAAATAGGTACATATATTAATAATAGCAGACGACCAATGCGGAACAAACAGACAGTCAAATTTTAATCTCCAACTGATAAAGTTGAGATTATTTCCCAACCAAATCCCTTCAATCCAAATAAAACATTAGTGAACCAACCTTTCACAACCCCCACAGTCACCACAAAGAGCAGCAATTCTCTCACACCTCCCATGATCATGAAAATAGTCTGTGTTATCAACAGGTAATGTCTTCACATGGCCTGTATGAGGCTTATATAGGCCACTAATGACCTTTTACCTGACAAACATGACTTAACGATCAATTAACATGCTTGATTGAGGTGTTACATTCAGATAGAAATAGACCATGTAGAACGTATGTTGGGCAGGCAATCTTTTCTACTCCATATATTGCATTTATATCTGTAATGTTTAACCCTAATGGTCTCAGCTCAGCAGTAGAAAGAAGTAGGCCTAATTATTTTAGGTGTAATCTTCAAAGATATTAGGGGGAAATAAACACTGTACCCAAATCCACTTTTTACAATGCTCCTGGGAAATGGGTAGGCCTCCACCATATAGTCCTTCACAGTTTTACAGCTGTGTTATATTCCTTTATTTACATAGATCACATACATAAATATATATGTTAGCTGTAGGTAGCTTTGGGATAAAATTCCCATATTGTATTGTTACTAACATAAATCATAATATATCATATTTTCCTCATTTGCTCTGTAGGAGGTTCGTCATATGAAGGACATTCAAGTGGATGTGACCCCTAACCTGCAATAGGGGCTCAGTGGGGTGACAGACATCCTGTAACGGATCTCCAAGCTAGTGTCTGAGGACCTGGAGGAGGCTGTGTCTACAGCTGTGGTTCAGGACAAGCATGGTAACCTACCCTAACCTCACTGTATGAAGGATTTCATTGTTATGGATAGTCATCTCCAATCTGTTCAAATGTCACTGTTGTTATTCACACTTGTCTTCCTATTTCCACATAATCTGTCATGGTTCCCCACCTTAACAGGGCATAAAACCAACCTCTCTTTATTGCTCTCTTTATTGCTAATACAACCAAATACAACAGCGTTCGAGTATCTTAATGCTTTTCTTCTAACCCTGAATGGCAACTTTTTATCCTAGTACACAAGCATGTCATTTTATCCATCCACACCCACTCTACTGCCGCATGTCCACTGCGGCTGAGACTTTCACCCACTCGTTACAGGTATTAGCAGGTAACCAACCCCACCCGGGTCTTACCCCCTAAGACTACGACCGGTCATAATTACAATGGGACTACTGAATAAGCTCAGGCTTTCTAGGTCCGTACCCTATAATTGGTTCAGCGTACGACTCTCATCTCCCCAAGATGTCAGAATTAGTGATAACAGGTGTAGGAACTGTGCCTACCTTGTTTCTGTTTCACTGATTCAGAATCTCTAGTTCGACTGCAAATCGTGGTGAACCCTGCTCGCAGTGCCAACTGTTAGGTTCTAATTCTCAGAGTAAAAACTCGACGGACACTATGAAAGCTTAAACCAAGTTTATTCTTCCCAGAGGGTCAAGACAGCTGCATTAGACAAAAAACATATTCACACAAGCACTGATATTTAATCCTTTCTCCTATGCTGAGTCTACTCCTACACCTCTGAACAGCCAATGCATCTCTGTTGCTAGACAGAACCTTTGTGATATCTGTTCTTCCTCACTTCATCTGACCTGACCGCTACCCCAAAGTGCTCACTCCTCCCCAACTCAAGGCTGTCATGTTGATTGGTACCAGACTGTGTCTGGTAGATTTTTCAACCAGAAATTTGCACAGTGTAGCTCTAACTCCAAAAAGTTTTGGGACACTGTAAAGTCCATGGAGAACAAGAGCACCTCCTCCCAGCTGCCCACTGCATTGAGGCTAGGTAACACGGTCACCAATGATAAATCCATGATAATCGAACATTTCAATAAGCATTTCTCTACGGCTGGCCATGTTTTCTTCCTGGCTACCCCAACTCCGGCCAACAGCTCCGCACACCCTGCAGCTACTTGCCCGAGCCTCCCCAGCTTCTCCTTCACCCAAATCCAGGTAGCAGATGTTCTGAAAGAGCTGCAAAAACTGGACCCGTACAAATCAGCTGGGCTAGACAATCTGGACCCTCTCTTTCTAAAATTATCCGCCGCCATTGTTGCAACCCCTATTACCAGTCTGTTCAACCTCTCTTTCGTATCGTCCGAGATCCCTAAAGATTGGAAAGCTGCCGCGGTCATCCCCCTCTTCAAAGGGGGTGACACTCTAGACCCAAACTGTTATAGACCTATATCCATCCTGCCCTGCCTTTCTAAAGTCTTCGAAAGCCAAGTTAATAAACAGATCACTGACCATTTCGAATCCCACCGTACCTTCTCCGCTGTGCAATCCAGTTTCCGAGCTGGTCATGGGTGCACCTCAGCCACGCTCAAGGTACTAAACGATATCATAACCGCCATCGATAAAAGACAGTACTGTGCAGCCGTCTTCATCGACCTGGCCAAGGCTTTCGACTCTGTCAATCACCGTATTCTTATCGGCAGACTCAACAGCCTTGGTTTCTCAAATGACTGTCTCGCCTGGTTCACCAACTACTTCGCAGACAGAGTTCAGTGTGTCAAATTGGAAGGCCTGTTGTCCGGACCTCTGGCAGTCTCTATGGGGGTACCACAGGGTTCAATTCTCAAGCCGACTCTTTTCTCTGTATACATCAATGATGTCGCTCTTGCTGCTGGTGAGTCTCTGATCCACCTCTACGCAGACGACACTATTCTGTATACTTCTGGCCCTTCTTTTGACACTGTGTTAACAACCCTCCAGGCGAGCTTCAATGCCATACAACTCTACTTCCGTGGTCTCCAACTGCTCTTAAATACAAGTAAAACTAAATGCATGCTCTTCAACCGATCGCTGCCTGCACCTGCCCGCCTGTCCAACATCACTACTCTGGACGGCTCTGACTTAGAATATGTGGACAACTACAAATACCTAGGTGTCTGGTTAGACTGTAAACTCTCCTTCCAGACTCACATCAAACATCTCCAATCCAAAGTTAAATCTAGAATTGGCTTCCTATTCCGCAAGAAAGCATCCTTCACTCATGCTGCCAAACATACCCTTGTAAAACTGACCATCCTACCAATCCTCGACTTCAGTGATGTCATTTACAAAATAGCCTCCAAAACCCTACTCAATAAATTGGATGCAGTCTATCACAGTGCCATCCGTTTTGTCACCAAAGCCCCATATACTACCCACCACTGCGACCTGTACACTCTCGTTGGCTGGCCCTCGCTTCATACTCGTCGCCAAACCCACTGGCTCCAGGTCATCTACAAGACCCTGCTAGGTAAAGTCCCCCCTTATCTCAGCTCGCTGGTCACCATAGCAGCACCCACCTGTAGCACGCGCTCCAGCAGGTATATCTCTCTGGTCACCCCCAAAACCAATTCTTCCTTTGGCCGCCTCTCCTTCCAGTTCTCTGCTGCCAATGACTGGAACGAACTACAAAAATCTCTGAAACTGGAAACACTTATCTCCCTCACTAGCTTTAAGCACCAGCTGTCAGAGCAGCTCATAGATTACTGCACCTGTACATAGCCCATCTATAATTTAGCCCAAACAACTACCTCTTTACCTACTGTATTTATTTATTTATTTTGCTCCTTTGCACCCCATTATTTCTATCTCTACTTTGCACTTTCTTCCACTGCAAACCAACCATTCCAGTGTTTTTTTTACTTGCTATATTGTATTTACTTCGCCACCATGGCCTTTTTTATATTTTTATTTATTTATATATATATTTTGTTTGCCTTCACCTCCCTTATCTCACCTCACTTGCTCACATTGTATATAGACTTATTTTTCACTGTATTATTGACTGTATGTTTGTTTTACTCCATGTGTAACTATGTGTTGTTGTATGTGTCGAACTGCTTTGCTTTATCTTGGCCAGGTCGCAATTGTAAATGAGAACGTGTTCTCAATTTGCCTACCTGGTTAAATAAAGGTGAAATAAAATAAATAAATAAAATATACAATGATACGATGTCTATCTAAGTATATGGTTACGGAGAATAGTCCCATATGAGATGGTTAGGTCACGTCATCCCCTTTCGTGTTGTCGTCGTGGCAACAGGTCGGGAACAGCTCCTGAGTGAAGGCGAGGCATGCAGCCGTGTCTGCCCGTCTCGGTAGTTCGTCAGTTTTCCAGCCTCGTAGTCCAGCAGCATTCTAATGCGGGAGTGTTGACAGTGGCCAGCCACCGCTTCCAGGTGTAACAGTATAACTTTAGTCCGTCCCCTCGCCCCGACCCGGGCGCGAACCAGGGACCCTCTGCACACATCAACAACAGTCACCCACGAAGCATCGTTACCCATCGCTCCACAAAAGCCTCGGCCCTTGCAGAGCAAGGGGAACCACTACTTCAACGTTTCAGAGCAAGTGACGTCACCGACTGAAAGGCTGCTAGCGCGCACCACCGCTACCTAGCTAGCCATTTCACATCGGTTACACAGGCACCCATTGTGCCAGGTGCTCAGCTGGCGCTCATCCAGCGGGAGGCTCTAGGGAAGATCGTTCATTCCCACCATACACCGTTTCCCCTTTTCCTTCCTGGGGATGCCCTCGTACGTTCTCCTGGGAGAGGAGCAGGTGATCGTTGGCCGTGCAAGGGTCAAAGGTCAGGGTGCAGCGGTCTGAGGAGGAGGGCGAAGGGAACATGTGAGAAGACAATTAGGTGTACATAATATCTATGATAGTTTTATGTTAAAGTAAGGAACAACCACATACATTCGCTGAGGTCCTGCTTCCCAGCTAGGTTACATGGAGCAGCTGGACTGGGGATCACAGCCAGGATGGTGCACTTATCCTGGGCTGAACCTACTGAAGTGGGTTGGGGGAGGGGAAGAGAAGAGAAGAGAAGGGAGATTGGTGGAGAGACACAGAGACATATTTTAAAAGATTGGAGGTTACTATCCCTAACAATAAAATCCTTCATACATTGAGGTTAGGATACCATGCTTGTCCTGCCCCACAGCTGTAGACACAGCCTCCTACAGGTCCTCAGACAATAGCTGGAGATCCCTTACAGGATGTCTGTCACCCCACTGAGCCCCTCCTACAGTTTAGGGGTCACACCCACTTGAATGTCCTTCATATGACGAACCTCCTACAGAGCAAATGAGGAAAATATGATATATTATGACTTATGTTAGTAACAATACAATATGGGAATTTTATCCCAAAGCTACCTACAGCTAACATATATATTTATGTATGTGATCTATGTAAATAAAGGAATATAACACAGCTGTAAAACTGTGAGGACTATATGGTGGAGGCCTACCCATTTCCCAGGAGCATTGTAAAAAGTGGATTTGGGTACAGTGTTTATTTCCCCCTAATATCTTTGAAGATTACACCTAAAATAATTAGATCTACTTCTTTTTACTGCTGATCTGAGACCATTAGGGTTAAACATTACAGATATAAATGCAATATATGGAGTAGAAAAGATTGCCTGCCCACCAAAGAATCAACATACGTTCTACATGGTCTATTTCTATCAGAATGTAACACCTCAATCAAGCATGTTAATTGATCGTTAAGTCATGTTTGTCAGGTAAAAGGTCATTAGTGGCCTATATAAGCCTCATACAGGCCATGTAAAGACATTACCTGTTGATAACACAGACTATTTTCATGATCATGGGAGGTGTGAGAGAATTGCTGCTCTTTGTGTTGACTGTGGGGGTTGTCAAAGGTTGGTTCACTAATTTGGGTTGAATGGATTTGTTTGGGAAATATGCCTAACTTTATAAGTTGGAGATTCAAATTTGACTTTCTGTTTCTTCTGCATTGGTCATCTTGTATTCTTCACCACTAATAATATATGTAGCTATTTTGTGTCAACTCAACTTCTGTCAACACTTTCTCCTCAGTTTCTTGTTACCCTGTTGGAAAGTCCCAGAAGCAAGATCAAGTCTCTCTGCAGAGGAGACTTGGAGGTAAGTGTTTCTTTCCACAACCCTTCTAGCTTTGTACTGTGTCTATGGTGCTGCTGTGTTTGACACTCATTCAACACCATAGAGTAACTCAGTTGTCTAAATAATGTTGTCAAACCCTTTGATTTGGTCATTTTGCTTGTGTACCTTAACCTACGTTTTTCAGAGCTGTCATCAAATGACGTCTCCATTGTGCATGCCCTGGCCTTGCTCCGATCCATAGGGTCTGACGCTAAACAAGACAGAGAAGGTACGGCCTGAAACATATACTTTTAAATCTGTGTTGGGTTCATGTTGCTCAACATTCTAATGGCAATTTGGCCTAGACCGTGTAGAACAGCTGTGTTGCTGTAGAATACCCAACTGTTCCTTTTTGTTTTCTCTCTAGAGTATTTTGAGACTAATGAAGTAGAATCCCAAGCTTCTCCAAACCATGGTAGCTCTCCGGCAAATGATGCCCTGTCCTCTGACGACGCTACCTCTGAAGCTGCCACCGGCCCGTCTGACGACGCTACCTCTGAAGCTGCCACCGGCCCGTCTGACGACGCTACCTCTGAAGCTGCCACCGGCCCGTCTGACGACGCTACCTCTGAAGCTGCCACCGGCCCGTCTGACGACGCTACCTCTGAAGCTGCCACCGGCCCGTCTGACGACGCTACCTCTGAAGCTGCCACCGGCCCGTCTGACGACGCTACCTCTGAAGCTGCCACCGGCCCGTCTGACGACGCTACCTCTGAAGCTGCCACCGGCCCGTCTGACGACGCTACCTCTGAAGCTGCCACCGGCCCGTCTGACGACGCTACCTCTGAAGCTGCCACCGGCCCGTCTGACGACGCTACCTCTGAAGCTGCCACCGGCCCGTCTGACGACGCTACCTCTGAAGCTGCCACCGGCCCGTCTGACGACGCTACCTCTGAAGCTGCCACCGGCCCGTCTGACGACGCTACCTCTGAAGCTGCCACCGGCCCGTCTGACGACGCTACCTCTGAAGCTGCCACCGGCCCGTCTGACGACGCTACCTCTGAAGCTGCCACCGGCCCGTCTGACGACGCTACCTCTGAAGCTGCCACCGGCCCGTCTGACGACGCTACCTCTGAAGCTGCCACCGGCCCGTCTGACGACGCTACCTCTGAAGCTGCCACCGGCCCGTCTGACGACGCTACCTCTGAAGCTGCCACCGGCCCGTCTGACGACGCTACCTCTGAAGCTGCCACCGGCCCGTCTGACGACGCTACCTCTGAAGCTGCCACCGGCCCGTCTGACGACGCTACCTCTGAAGCTGCCACCGGCCCGTCTGACGACGCTACCTCTGAAGCTGCCACCGGCCCGTCTGACGACGCTACCTCTGAAGCTGCCACCGGCCCGTCTGACGACGCTACCTCTGAAGCTGCCACCGGCCCGTCTGACGACGCTACCTCTGAAGCTGCCACCGGCCCGTCTGACGACGCTACCTCTGAAGCTGCCACCGGCCCGTCTGACGACGCTACCTCTGAAGCTGCCACCGGCCCGTCTGACGACGCTACCTCTGAAGCTGCCACCGGCCCGTCTGACGACGCTACCTCTGAAGCTGCCACCGGCCCGTCTGACCATGCCATTGAGGAACTGTTGACTTCTGCATCTCAGCCCCCATTGACCACAAACATGGATATCTGATGTGGGACATGGTGCTCGGGGTCCATGCAAGAGTTCATGGTTACTCTAGTCCAGGTTGTGTGTGTAACTGCATTTTCTTGTTTTGGCTCAATTAAACGCTAACTGTAATATTTGTGTCCTCAGTATTGTTTTGACGGTTCCTACTTTGAGTTGAGGTCTTTGACCTGACATGAGTAACTGGTGATGGCAACATTTATTTTGCATAATAACCATGCTTTGGCATCAGCAATATGTCTACTTTGACCCCTGTGCTTAAACTACCATTTGACTTAAGCTACATTTGGTCAAATTATGCTAGTAGCATCACATGATGTGGAATGGGTTCTAGTTCATTTAAACTTGATGGTTGTGGAACTGAGTGTTTGGGATTTGTACATATGAGGCTGTTGCTAGAATCGGGGTTAATGGTGTCAGTGCTAACATATCACGGTTGTCAACTTGCATTTAAATGACTCTGCTGGGTGTCTACTAGTCTTCTCTCGTAACTGACTTGGTTTCCTATTAGTTAATGCTTACATGTAAAACCAGCTCTCGTATCATTAGCCCATCGTTTTGGCGGTTGGTCTTCATATCCCAGTTCTAATCCAAACTTTCAGGCTGTCTAGATCCAGCAGAGACTGAGCCAGGACCTCCATAGCATGGTGGTGGCCGTGGTACGCCTGACTAGATATACACTCTTAATATAATCAATGTCCTATAGTAGACCAGTGGTACGCCTGAACAGAAATACAGTGCTAGACCTCTAGACCAGAGTCTTTCAATCGGGAGCCTGTTTTTGCTCCCGCACAGCATCAACATCTGAGGTCCCTGCCAAGCGTGGGATTGAGAAACAAACACTCTACTTCTCTGAAGTTGAACTCAAATGGCAAAATAAGGAAATCATCCTCATCACTGTGTAGAATATGCATGTATTTCACACTAATCAGGAATAGATAGGAATTTGGTGTGTGAGTCTGTCTGGACAGTCAACTTCCTGTGGAAAATCAACACCATGCCTGCATCCCAGATAACTACATAGGGAATAGGGTGCTAACTACTTTTGATCAGGGCCTATAAGGATCTGGTCAAAAGTAGTGTACTAAGTAGGGAATAGGGTGCCATTTGTCATATGGAGACCACTACAGGAGCAGGTAGGCTTTACTCACAGCGAGGTGTAGAGGGCTGATGGGAGCTCTGACATCAAAGTCGTTTAGCATGTCTGTCCCTGAGGTTTCAATTAGTTGAGGAAAGACCAGGATGGCCAGTTCAGACTTGTAACATATTTACTTGGAAGGTTAGTTTAGTAGCATGTGAAACATGGTAAATCTCAGTGACCAGCCCCTGCAGACATACTGGGGTGTTGCATCCATACCTTAAACAAGCAAGTGTGAGAAAGTTACCAACTGGCACTTACATCTAAAGGTGTTTCACTTGCAATCTGGAAAAAGAACATCAAGAGTGACAATGCGTCCATGACAAACATGCAGCCACACCTTAAAACCTACTGTTGGGGTCTGAGAATATGAAATATACTAATTCATGTCACTGAGGGAGAGAGCTTAATGTATAACGTTTACATTATGTCAGGTTATGTTATTGTTAGCCATCTGGGATCCTCTGGGATTTTTTGTTTATTTCACCTTTATTTAACCAGATAAGATAGTTGAGAACAAGTTGTCATTTACAACTGCGACCTGGCCAAGATAAAGCATAGCAGTGTGAACAGACAACACAGAGTTACACATGGAGTAAACAATAAACAAGTCAATAACACAGTAGGGGGAAAAATGAGTCTATATACATTGTGTGCAAAAGGCATGAGGTAGGCAATAAATAGGCCATAGGAGCGAATAATTACAATTTAGCAGATTAACACTGGAGTGATAAATCATCAGATGATCATGTGCAAGTAGAGATACTGGTGTGCAAAAGAGCAGAAAAGTAAATAAATAAAAACAGTAAGGGGATGAGGTAGGTAAATTGGGTGGGCTGTTTACAGATGGACTATGTACAGCTGCAGCGATCGGTTAGCTGCTCAGATAGCAGATGTTTAAAGTTGGTGAGGGAAATAAAAGTCTCCAGTTTCAGGGATTTTTGCAATTCGTTCCAGTCACAGGCAGCAGAGAACTGGAAGGAAAGGCGGCCAAATGAGGTATTGGCTTTTGGGATGATCAGTGAGATATACCTGCTGGAGCGTGTGCTACGGGTGGGTGTTGTTATCGTGACAAGTGAACTGAGATAAGGCGGAGCTTTACCTAGCATGAACTTATAGATGACCTGGAGCTAGCGGGTCTGGCGACGAATATGTAGCGAGGGCCAGCCGACTAGAGCATACAGGTCGCAGTGGTGGGTGGTATAAGGTGTTTTAGTTACAAAACGGATGGCACTATAATAAACTGCATCTAGTTTGCTGAGTAGAGTATTGGAAGCTATTTTGTAGATGACATCGCCGAAGTCGAGGATCGGTAGGATAGTCAGTTTTACTAGGGTAAGTTTGGCGGCGTGAGTGAAGGAGGCTTTGTTGCGAAATAGAAAGCCGATTCTTGATTTGATTTTGGATTGGAGATGTTTAATATGAGTCTGGAAGGAGAGTTTACAGTCTAGCCAGACACCTAGGTATTTATAGATGTCCACATATTCTAGGTCGGAACCGTCCAGGGTGGTGATGCTAGTCGGGCGGGCGGGTGCAGGCAGCGAACGGTTGAAAAGCATGCATTTGGTTTTACTAGCGTTTAAGAGAAGTTGGAGGCCACGGAAGGAGTGTTGTATGGCATTGAAGCTCGTTTGGAGGTTAGATAGCACAGTGTCCAAGGAAGGGCCAGAAGTATACAGAATCGTGTCGTCTGCGTAGAGGTGGATCAGGGAATCGCCCGCAGCAAGAGCAACATCATTGATATATACAGAGAAAAGAGTCGGCCCGAGAATTGAACCCTGTGGTACCCCCATAGAGACTGCCAGAGGACCAGACAACATGCCCTCCGATTTGACACACTGAGCTCTGTCTGCAAAGTAGTTGGTGAACCAGGCAAGGCAGTTATCAGAAAAACCGAGGCTACCGAGTCTGCCGATAAGAATATGGTGATTGACAGAGTCGAAAGCCTTGGCCAGGTCGATGAAGACGGCTGCACAGTACTATCTTTTATCGATGGCGGTTATGATATTGTTTAGTACCTTGAGCGTGGCTGAGGTGCACCCGTGACCGGCTCGGAAACCGGATTGCACAGTGGAGAAGGTACGGTGGAATTCGAGATGGTCAGTGATCTGTTAATTGACTTGGCTTTCGAAGAACTTAGATAGGCAGGGCAGGATGGATATACAGTGGGGCAAAAAAGTATTTAGTCAGCCACCAATTGTGCAAGTTCTCCCACTTAAAAAGATGAGAGAGGCCTGTAATTTTCATCATAGGTACACTTCAACCATGACAGACAAAATGAGGGAAAAAAATCCAGAAAATCACATTGTAGGATTTTTTATGAATTTATTTGCAAATTATGGTGGAAAATAAGTATTTGGTCACCTACAAACCAGCAAGATTTCTGGCTCTCACAGACCTGTAACTTCTTCTTTAAGAGGCTCCTCTGTCCTCCACTCGTTACCTGTATTAATGGCACCTGTTTGAACTTGTTATCAGTATAAAAGACACCTGTCCACAACCTCAAACAGTCACACTCCAAACTCCACTATGGCCAAGACCAAAGAGCTGTCAAAGGACACCAGAAACAAAATTGTAGACCTGCACCAGGCTGGGAAGAGTGAATCTGCAATAGGTAAGCAGCTTGGTTTGAAGAAATCAACTGTGGGAGCAATTATTAGGAAATGGAAGACATACAAGACCACTGATAATCTCCCTCGATCTGGGGCTCCACGCAAGATCTCACCCCGTGGGGTCAAAATGATCACAAAAACAGTGAGCAAAAATCCCAGAACCACAAGAGGGGACCTAGTGAATGACCTGCAGAGAGCTGGGACCAAAGTAACAAAGCCTACCATCAGTAACACACTACGCCGCCAGGGACTCAAATCCTGCAGTGCCAGATGTGTCCCCCTGCTTAAGCCAGTACATGTCCAGGCCCGTCTGAAGTTTGCTAGAGAGCATTTGAATGATCCAGAAGAAGATTGGGAGAATGTCATATGGTCAGATGAAACCAAAATATAACTTTTTGGTAAAAACTCAACTCGTCGTGTTTGGAGGACAAAGAATGCTGAGTTGCATCCAAAGACACCATACCTACTGTGAAGCATGGGGGTGGAAACATCATGCTTTGGGGCTGTTTTTCTGCAAAGGGACCAGGACGACTGATCCGTGTAAAGGACAGAATGAATGGGGCCATGTATCGTGAGATTTTGAGTGAAAACCTCCTTCCATCAGCAAGGGCATTGAAGATGAAACGTGGCTGGGTCTTTCAGCATGACAATGATCCCAAACACACTGCCCGGGCAACGAAGGAGTGGCTTCGTAAGATGCATTTCAAGGTCCTGGAGTGGCCTAGCCAGTCTCCAGATCTCAACCCCATAGAACATCTTTGGAGGGAGTTGAAAGTCCGTGTTGCCCAGCAACAGCCCCAAAACATCACTGCTCTAGAAGAGATCTGCATGGAGGAATGGGCCAAAATACCAGCAACAGTGTGTGAAAACCTTGTGAAGACTTACAGAAAACGTTTGACCTCTGTCATTGCCAACAAAGGGTATATAACAAAGTATTGAGATAAACTTTTGTTATTGACCAAATACTTATTTTCCACCATAATTTGCAAATAAATTCATTAAAAATCCTACAATGTGATTTTCTGGATTTTTTTTCTTCTCATTTTGTCTGTCATAGTTGAAGTGTACCTATGATGAAAATTACAGTCCTCTCTCATCTTTTTAAGTGGGAGAACTTGCACAATTGGTGGCTGACTAAATACTTTTTTGCCCCACTGTAGGTCTGTAACAGTTTGGGTCCAGGGTGTCTCCCCCTTTGAAGAGGGGGATGACCGCGGCAGCTTTCCAATCCTTGGGGATCTCAGACGATATGAAAGAGAGGTTGAACAGGCTGGTAATAGGGGTTGCGACAATGGCGGCGGATAGTTTCAGAAATAGAGGGTCTAGATTGTCAAGCCCAGCTGATTTGTATGGGTCCAGGTTTTGCAGCTCTTTCAGAACATTTGCTATCTGGATTTGGTTGGCATAAATGAGTAAAGCGGTGCCACAGAAATGTTTGAATTACAGCAGATACCTACCGGTAGCTCAAAAGTTGGAGCCAATTTTGTTGCTGTATTAACTGCATTTAAAGGTTACGTGTACGTGCTTTTTGAATTCATGGCGACTAAGTGCGGTTTGCTACGACGCACACCCTGAGCGTTCATCATGCGGCTAGAGAAGGCCTGTATGAACAGACTTCCTCACGCTTCTCATAGAAATGTACCGGTTTCTTCCAATGGTTTATCCCATGTAAATCGGAGTGGGTGGGAAATCCTGGTCAAACTGTTCCTGCCCTCAAACCCTAGGTTAGCAGCGCTACAAGCAACTCTGGGAGAGCCTGGACCTGATAGCATCCTGCCAGCTAAGACAGGTTAGCATTGACTTATTTAAACCTGAAAGTTTGGATTGGCACTGGGATATGAAGACCAACCGCCAAAACGATGGGCTAATGATACGAGAGCTGGTTTTACATGTAAGCATTCACTAATAGGAAACCAAGTCAGTTACGAGAGAAGACACCCAGCAGAGTCATTTAAATGCAAGTTGACAACCGTGATATTAGTTAACACTGACACCATTAACCCCGATTCTAGCAGCCTCATACAGTGGGGCAAAAAAGTATTTAGTCAGCCACCAATTGTGCAAGTTCTCCCACTTAAAAAGATGAGAGAGGCCTGTAATTTTCATCATAGATACACTTCAACTATGACAGACAAGATGAGAAAAAAAATTCCAGAAAATCACATTGTAGGATATTTTATGAATTTATTTGCAAATTATGGTGGAAAATAAGTATTTGGTCACCTACAAACAAGCAAGATTTCTGGCTCTCACAGACCTGTAACTTCTTCTTTAAGAGGCTCCTCTGTCCTCCACTCGTTACTTGTATTAATGGCACCTGTTTGAACTTGTTATCAGTATAAAAGACACCTGTCCACAACCTCAAACAGTCACACTCCAAACTCCACTATGGCCAAGACCAAAGAGCTGTCAAAGGACACCAGAAACAAAATTGTAGACCTGCACCAGGCTGGGAAGAGTGAATCTGCAATAGGTAAGCAGCTTGGTTTGAAGAAATCAACTGTGGGAGCAATTATTAGGAAATGGAAGACATACAAGACCACTGATAATCTCCCTCGATCTGGGGCTCCACGCAAGATCTCACCCCGTGGGGTCAAAATGATCACAAGAACGGTGAGCAAAAATCCTAGAACCACACGGGGGGACCTAGTGAATGACCTGCAGAGAGCTGGGACCAAAGTAACAAAGCCTACCATCAGTAACACACTACGCCGCCAGGGACTCAAATCCTGCAGTGCCAGACGTGTCCCCCTGCTTAAGCCAGTACATGTCCAGGCCCGTCTGAAGTTTGCTAGAGAGCATTTGGATGATCCAGAAGAAGATTGGGAGAATGTCATATGGTCAGATGAAACCAAAATATAACTTTTTGGTAAAAACTCAACTCGTCGTGTTTGGAGGACAAAGAATGCTGAGTTGCATCCAAAGAACACCATACCTACTGTGAAGCATGGGGGTGGAAACATCATGCTTTGGGGCTGTTTTTCTGCAAAGGGACCAAGACGACTGATCCGTGTAAAGGACAGAATGAATGGGGCCATGTATCGTGAGATTTTGAGTGAAAACCTCCTTCCATCAGCAAGGGCATTGAAGATGAAACGTGGCTGGGTCTTTCAGCATGACAATGATCCCAAACACACTGCCCGGGCAACGAAGGAGTGGCTTCGTAAGATGCATTTCAAGGTCCTGGAGTGGCCTAGCCAGTCTCCAGATCTCAACCCCATAGAACATCTTTGGAGGGAGTTGAAAGTCCGTGTTGCCCAGCAACAGCCCCAAAACATCACTGCTCTAGAAGAGATCTGCATGGAGGAATGGGCCAAAATACCAGCAACAGTGTGTGAAAACCTTGTGAAGACTTACAGAAAACGTTTGACCTCTGTTATATACCCTTTGTTGGCAATGACAAAGTATTGAGATAAACTTTTGTTATTGACCAAATACTTATATTCCACCATAATTTGCAAATAAATTCATTAAAAATCCTACAATGTGATTTTCAGGATTTTTTTTTCTCATTTTGTCTGTCATAGTTGAAGTGTACCTATGATGAAAATTACAGGCCTCTCATCTTTAAGTGGGAGAACTTGCACAATTGGTGGCTGACTAAATACTTTTTTGCCCCACTGTATGTACCAACCCCAAACACTCAGTTCCACAACCATCAAGTTTAAATGAACTAGAACCCATTCCACATCATGTGATGCTACTAGCATAATTTGACCAAATGTAGCTTAAGGCAAATGGTGATTTAAGCACAGGGGTCAAAGTAAACATATTGCTGATGCCAAAGCATGGTTATAATGCAAAATAAATGTTGCCATCACCACAGTTACTCTTGTCAGGTCATAGACCTCAACTCCAAGTAGGAACCGTCAAAACAATACTGAGGACACACGTATTACAGTTAACGTTTAATTGAGCCAAAACAAGAAAATGCAGTTACACACACATAACCTGGACTAGAGTACCCATGAACTCTTGCATGGACCCCGAGCACCATGTCCCACATCAGATATCCATGTTTGTGGTCAACGGGGGCTCAGATGCAGAAGTGAACAGTTCCTCAATGGCATGGTCAGACTGGCCGGTCGCAGCTGCCGAGTGTGAACGCTGCGTGTATCACATCCGGTATCAGGATAAATAAAAAGCAAGGTCTGCTAACTTTCTTTAATTATGTTTAATTACCGCAAACAATGAATGGCAAATGCAATTTTCGTATATACGGGTTCGCTGTATCACCACGCAGGGTACACAGGGAACTGGCAGGAAGTACGTAAACAGCTGTTCTTATACCGTGATGACGTAGTTCCAACGCGTCTGTTGGCCTATCACAGTAGAGGCTGGGCGCGGTTTAGACTTTGCCCCGCCTTTGCTGGCCCTCGGATTTGTCCAAGCCCCTTGGCGCGTTCCTTTTGTCCACATCTGGTTGCTGGGTAGATTAGATCCGTCTTGTGTCTGTCGATTCTACACTGAAACAGTTCCTAATATGGTATTGTCCAGTATTCTAATCTCCTGGTTGGCCTAGAGAGATGCACCCCTCCCCTCTCCAGACTGTCCACAGCTTTTATGGCCTGTGTTGGTCATTCCTTACACCTACACACACACCCCCCTCTGTATTGTGTGTGTGTGTAACAAAACAATATTCATCTTCAAACAATATGCTAACAGGCTATAGTGCATAAACATAAATCCTAACAATTTCCCCCTTTTTACACCCCCATGGGGTGTAACCAACTTATATATCCATATACTGGGTTGCCGTTGAACCCAGGAACATGAAACCTTCAACCAGGAGGATAGTTTATTATTTATTTTATTTATTTTATTTTTTTTGCAAAACAATATAAAAACATCAGTGGGGTTTTAGATGCCCCCTTTTGACACCCCCCAGGGTGTCATCACAACAACATGATTACATACAGAATATTTAAAAAAAAAACATCAGTGGGGTTTTTAGATTCCCCCTTTTGACACCCCCCAGGGTGTCATCACAACAACATGATTACATACAGAATATATATTTTAAAAATGTAACCCTCTGGTCTCTCCCTCTATACATCTTGTACCAGGTGGGCTCCTTGCCACCCGGGAACTTCAAACCTTCACAACAGGGAGGACTAATGTAATGACCTGGATAAAAAGTATATTGTTTCTTTTTATTATTATTAATTTTTATTTTTATTATACGACCACTTCACCCACAGCAAACCAAGGTCATCCTCAGTCAGACCCATCTTTCTCCTGTAGTTTGACTCAGTATCAGCATCTCCATCCGGAGCATCAAACAAAGGCATCATACCAGCAGCCTTCGCTACATCTGTAACAGATTTCTTTAGACAAGGTATGATGCAAGCAGCACAACACATTAACATAAGAAATACAACTACTAGGGTCAGAAATCCAGTAACCATCAATGTAGTGTACTTACCAAACCAACCACCCAGCCAGGGGAACAGTCCATCCTCCTCCACACCTGCAAAACCCTTTATCTCCACAGATAACTTTTCCAACCCGCTCAGAGCTTTTGAAATGCTCCCATCCGGACTGGTATTATTAGGAACAAACGTACAACACTGTTCTCCAAACATCTTACAAAACACCTCTCTGGTTGGCCAGAATCATGTCTAGTGCTAGCCTATTTTGTCTAGCGGTTCGAGAGGTGGCATCCAATTGTTCAGCCATCCCTATAAGTGCGGTGTGGTTAACTTCTACCGATTCAGAAACCCGGATCCGGGAGCACCCCCCACCCCCCCACCAGTAAAAAAGCTGAATAGCATAGCTAGCATAGCGTCACAAGTAAATACTAGCATCTAAATATCATTCAATCACAAGTCCAAGATACCAGATGAAAGATCCACTTCTTGTGAATCCAGCAATCATTTCTGATTTGTAAAATGTTTTACAGGGAAGACACAATATGTAAATCTATTAGCTAACCACGTTAGCAAAAGACACCATTTTTCTTTGTCCACCATTTTTTCTCTCCACCAGTAGCTATCACCAATTCGGCCAAATAAAGATATTGATAGCCACTAACCAAGAAAAAACCTCATCAGATGACAGTCTGATAACATATTTATTGTATAGGATAGGTTTTGTTAGAAAAATGTGCATATTTCAGGTAGAAATCATAGTTTACAATTGCACCCACCATCACAACTCGACTAGAATAAATACAGAGAGCAACGTGTATTACCTAATTACTAATCATAAAACATTTCTTAAAAATACACAGCTCACAGCAATGGAAAGACACAGATCTTGTGAATTCAGACAATATTTCAGATTTTCTAAGTGTTTTACAGCGAAAACACAATAAATCGTTATATTAGCATACCACATGTGCAAACGTTACCCGAGCATTGATTCAAGGCAAAAAGAGCGATAGCATTATCACCACCAAAATGTATTAATTTTTTCACTAACCTTCTCAGAATTCTTCCGATGACACTCCTGTAACATCATATTACAACATACATATAGAGTTTGTTCGAAAATGTGCATATTTAGCCACAAAAAACCGTGGTTATACAATGAGAATAGTAGCAAAACTGGCCTGAAAATGTCGGGCGCCATATTGGACAGTGATCTAGTCTAATGAATAAATATTCATAAACTTGACTAAAAAATACAGGGTGGACAGCTATTGAAAGACAATTTTGTTCTTAATGCAATCACTGAATTACATTTTTTAAATTATCCTTACTGTGCAATACCGGGTGCGCCAAAGCGAAGCTACCCCAAAGAAAATGGCGGAATATGCGTTTAACATTTTTCTACAGAACAACGATTTATCATCATAAATAGTTCTTACTATGAGCTGATCTTCCATCAGAATCTTGGGCAATGTATCCTTTCTCCGGTCTAATCGTCTTTTGGTCGAAAGATGTCCTCTTGTCCCGTCGAAATGGCCACTAACGTTCGGCATCTACAGGAAAAGTGTCCAACTCTTCAAAGTGCGTCACAAAGAAATGCCTCAAAATCGCACTAAACGGATATAAATTGCTATAAAACGGTTTAAATTAACTACCTTATGATGTTTTTAACACCTATAACGAGTAAAAACATGACCGGCGATATATTACTGGCTAAACCAAAGCTTGGAAAGAGGCCAGTCCGACGTCCATCGTGCGTCGAGCGCATTGAAGAAAAGAAAGCTCCTTCCGCCTTTCTGTCTTTTATAAAGTCCCTGATTGCGCAATCGACTCCATTCAAATTGTCACCACTTACTGACATCTAGAGGAAGGCGTAGGCAGTGTTTGTAGCCCCATAGGATTCACAGGGACTTAAAAACTGAACTGGGAACAGGGACCAAGATTTCTGAAATCTCACTCCCTGGCAGGAAAAGTGCTGTAGAATGAGTTCTGTTCCACTCAGAGACATAATTCCAACGGTTATAGAAACTAGAGAGTGTTTTCTATCCAATAATAATAATAATATGCATATTGTACGAGCAAGAATTGAGTACTAGGCAGTTTAATCTGGAAACGAATTTATGCTAAGTCGAAACAGCACCCCCTATACTCGCAAGAAGTTAACTCATTGTTGATTATAGTAAATATAATTGATCCAGGCAGTTTGCTTATCATCAACAATAGCTGGGCCAATAATGGGCAACAAATGCCACAGACCATCATTTCTGTTTAACGCCCAGAATTCGTGGGGGACCCCTACAGGGAACCCCAACAGGTTGGTGTGGATGTTATCTGTACCCTCGGACCAAGGAGCGTCACGTTTCTGCCGTCTCCTGGGTTGGTCCCGCGCCTCTGTGTCATGTGTAGCTCCCAGGAGTTGGTTAGCTGTAACCTTAATAATAGTCAATGGTGTTATCAGACTGGCCAAAGCACATGTGCCCTGCCAGTCTCCTTTCAAAATGGAGGTCAACCGCCTGACAGGTCCACGCATCCACCATACATCAGCAACACCTCTAGTTTGGTTCAGCCCTTCAACGGGCCAGGTGGCATTAATAGTGACATTAGTGATGCAGTAGGGAGCCTCCCATAGTCTATACCCCTACCTGTACCAGTGATACAGCTGTAATATCCCCCATATGCCTCAACTCCCCACGGTGCCTTCTGGGGGGGACTTCTGGGAACACAAGACTCAGAGCTTTACACAGGGTCGAATTTAGCTTATGGTAAAAACCCTCCAATATGCACATCCAGCCTCCCCACTGCTTAGGGCAAATGGGTGAGTAGCCAGAACAGGTCTAGCATGTCCACAGATCAGTCTTTTCTATTAAGTGTTCTGGCGGTGTATCTCATATAGGCTAACCACATGTTCTCCCTACCCTCATATCCAGTTTCAGTCCCCAATTGGTCACTGTCTGCGATATCCCTTACATTTATTACCTGTACCGGATTGGAGAGCTTAGGTGATGTGGCACACGGTCTTGAAGTGGTGGAGGAGTTCGGCTGAACCTGGCCTTGGCCTGTTGGAACTGGTGGTGGTTTTGGCAGTACTGTGACGGTAACCATCCCCATCGTATCCGCCCCGATTCTTTCCAATCCCAGGGTATAGGTACCTGCATCGGAGAGCTTAATAGACTTGATGGTTAGTAGGATTTCATCACCTTTACAAACATCAGTCTGCCCCTCACTCCTTCCCCAGATAATGGGAAACCTGTCTACTTTTGTCGGGTTCCCTATGCTGTACGGGTAACCCCTCCTCCATTCCCAATAAGCACACCCATGCCCATTACACAGCTACACTGGCACACTCCTATACACAGGTGTTAAAACCAAACATTTTGGCTCAATTCTCCTGGTTCCACAAATATCTCAATTTCTTCCCTGCTTATCCAGATTAAGTGATCCTTCATGCTGGGTTAATACAAAATCCTCATCGTCTAAACTATGGGTCAGGTTACCCTCTTTAGCCTTCTCGGGGGCTCATGGTGTATCAGGAATATGGCTCCCACAAATCAGACAGCTCAGAACAACCAATACTCCTCTAAAGCCCCACCCTCTCCCAGAGAACACATCATCAGCCAGAGGCCAAGCCACACTTTCACTTCTATGAACGCTCACAGCGGGGAAAGATCGGGTATAAGGAAATCTTCAGTAGAGAGTTGGCCCCCAGTACCCTGTTGGTTCTAGTTCTGCTCCTACCCCTGTGATTGTTCGACAGAGTCAGTGTGTCTTACCCTAATACAATGTGTGATATGCCCCCCAGGTAGCTCTTTCAGTTATCCTCACTGCGAATGCAGTCACCAGGAGTGCTTGGTATGACTCCTCCCACCGTGGCTGCTTCCAGTCCTTTTTCTTTAGTGATTGGACCCAGACCCAGTCCCCTGGCCCATTCATGTGGGTAATCTCCTCCTGTAGTTCTCCTGTAGAGCATAAAATCATGGACATACGGGTTTGGTTAATTAACAGTATTTTAATGTGTTCTGATAGAACCTCTGTCATTCTATCTGTTCTATCTGATTAGCTAGAATGTCATCCATTATTATCCTAGTCCACCATCTCTAGAAATGTTTAACTAATAGGCCACACCACAACGTGTCCTATTCCATCCCCCTTTTGATACATGGCTCCGCCCTTGTATCAATACTGGCACAAATCTAACAATTCTCTGTCAAGTGTCTTATCTACTTTAAGAGTTATCAGTGCTGTCCCTTAGTTCCTGAAACCAACCAAGTCTTCATTGTGTTTTTAAGCCCATATGCTTAAAATCAGCTTAAAATGTCCAATGGCGCCCTCTAGTGACTTTTCACCATCACTACTATCTATCACATTACCTTAAACTCAGACGCCAAGGCCCTTATATTCTCCATTTTAAGTGGCTCTTCAAGGAGGTTGATCAGACAACCCTGAAAAGTAACTTTGGAAATCATACCCCCACTTTTATGTGTGTGTATCCCTTTAAGATATTTTTTCGCTGGGAAATTTAGAAATCACCCTCTAACCCAAACGTTTACTACAAACAAAACCTAGTAGTTATAACTGTCCCTTTAACATTAGCTATCATAAACTTTTACGATTAAACTATTCTGACCTTCCTATTTTCTATTTGAAACTTTTAACAACTTCTGAAAAGTGGCTCAAAGCTATAATGCACGCATTTTCCCTCTAAATGACACAAACCATTTTCTCTGTCCCTTCTCAGTCACAACATCATTGCTTCGATAAACCAAAACCAATTTATCACCATTGTATCACTAATGTTGGATCTTGAATAGAATTTACAACATCAATCAACATCTCTTAATCAAAATTATACTGCCCGAAGTACAGTAAATAGTGTACCTGAACGGTCAAAACAATTTGCATAACATTATTGTGTATCCCAAATACTGTCGCAGTTTTACGTTAACTATCGTAAAAGTAAAATCAACTTTCTCCACTCCCAACTTTTTTAAAACCCCATGTACCTCGCTAAATTTATATCGCAAGAATGTATTTTAGTCTCTCGGTACCAAGGCTGAGATACTAACCCGAGTCTCCCGCGCCGCAGTTAAAAAATCTTCTCCGTCATAGCCAACCCTATCTGCGCCTCCCTATCTTGCCTTCTCCATAGCATCTGCAAGTTAACCCCTTTGTAACGCTCCCTCTCTTTTTCTGGCTTCAGACAACCACACTCTAGCCGTGTCTAGCATCTCTACCGTCTGCTATATCAACTTTATCATTAATTGTAATCTTTCTACATCCATACTCTCAAACTCGTACATTCCTCTCCACCCCGGGCATTAGATTCACCCAAACATTCCACCGGGTTCCCCGTCGACTGGGAGCCCCTCCTTCCACTCTCTATCTCTTTCACTCCTCTCCTTACCATTATCCATCTCTAGAACAGATTTCAACTTCCTCAAAACCTTTTCTGTTTCTGGAGACATTATATAGTCTGTGCGTATACTCACGTATGTGTGTAAATTAATTAAAAGAAATAAAATCTACCTTATTTCTCGTATAACACTCTTTTTTTTTTTTTACATAAACAAAATGAATCTCAACACATTCAACTATGCACTGTGGGTCCCCTAAGATACCAGCCCCGACTGCAATATCTAATATACTTTCATTCACGCGGTAAAATTATTCCATACAAACTTTGTGTCCCCAAACACTTTAAAACCCGCAGGTCATTCAAACTTGGTATAAGTACGCCGACTTAACTCAATGTACTACATTTATTCTATAAACTTATCTTATTTCAAATATAACTGGCCCCTGGCCACTATTATTACTGTTATATTGCCGTTTATTTGCGTTCTCACCTCATATGTAGGCCCCAACCTACGTCATACAAACTTGGCTCAGCCTAGTACATTACTTTCGTTATTGTATGATATTACCCTCAATTATACTTGTAAGCCCCAACTTACGTCATACATTCAGTACATTTCATTTACACATTGCATCTTTGAACGATTTTGATCAAATAAAATTGCATTTGCCATTACCTGGTCCACGGCATTTTAGACTATTCGTATATTGGATATAAGGAATTTGGTAACTTACATCGAACAAGCGTCGCACAAAATAAATTTGGATAATGCCAATGTGCAGAACTTTTTTTTTTTTTTAAAGACCGGTCTTTGTGAGTAACGCCGTCCGACGACAGTAAAGGTATCTTAGCTGGCTCGTTCTATGTCCAGCAATTTCCTTAACCCGGATGACGTCGGGGTCACCATGTGAACGCTGCGTGTATCACATCCGGTATCAGGATAAATAAAAAGCAAGGTCTGCTAACTTTCTTTAATTACCGCAAACAATGAATGGCAAATGCAATTTTCGTATATACGGGTTCGCTGTATCACCACGCAGGGTACACAGGGAACTGGCAGGAAGTACGTAAACAGCTGTTCTTATACCGTGATGACGTAGTTCCAACGCGTCTGTTGGCCTATCACAGTAGAGGCTGGGCGCGGTTTAGACTTTGACCCGCCTTTGCTGGCCCTCGGATTTGTCCAAGCCCCTTGGCGCGTTCCTTTTGTCCACATCTGGTTGCTGGGTAGATTAGATCCGTCTTGTGTCTGTCGATTCTACACTGAAACAGTTCCTAATATGGTATTGTCCAGTATTCTAACCTCCTGGTTGGCCTAGAGAGATGCACCCCTCCCCTCTCCAAACTGTCCACAGCTTTTATGGCCTATGTTGGTCAGTCCTTACACCTACACACACACCCCCCTCTGTATTGTGTGTGTGTGTGTAACAAAACAATATTCATCTTCAAACAATATGCTAACAGGCTATAGTGCATTAACATAAATCCTAACACGAGGTAGCGTCGTCAGACTGGCCAGTGGCAGCTTCAGAGGTAGCGTTGTCAGACGGGCCAGTGGCAGCTTCAGAGGTAGCGTCGTCAGACGGGACAGTGGCAGCTTCGTCAGACGGGCCAGTGGCAGTTTCAGAGGTAGCGTCGTCAGACGGGCCAGTGGCAGCTTCAGAGGTAGCGTCGTCAGAGGACAGGGCATCATTTGCCGGAGAGCTACCATGGTTTGGAGCAGCTTGGGATTCTACTTCATTAGTCTCGAAATACTCTAGAGAGAAAACATAAAGGAACAGTAGGGTATTCTACAGCAACACAGCTGTTCTACACGGTCTAGGCCAAATTGCCATTAGAATGTTGAGCAACATGAACCCAACACAGATTTAAAAGTATATGTTTCAGGCCGTACCTTCTGTCTAGCAGCAATTCTCTCACACCTCCCACGATCATGAAAATAGTCTGTGTTATCAACAGGTAATGTCTTCACATGGCCTGTATGAGGCTTATATAGGCCACTAATGACAGTTTACCTGACAAACATGACTTAACGATCAATTAACATGCTTGATTGAGGTGTTACATTCAGATAGAAATAGACCATGTAGAACATATGTTGATTCTGGTGGGCAGGCAATCTTTTCTACTCCATATATTGCATTTATATCTGTAATGTTTAACCCTAATGGTCTCAGATCAGCAGTAGAAAGAAGTAGGCCTAATTGTTTTAGGTGTAATATTCAAAGATATTAGGGGGAAATAAACACTGTACCCAAATCCACTTTTTACAATGCTCCTGGGAAATGGGTAGGCCTCCACCATATAGTCCTCACAGTTTTACAGCTGTGTTATATTCCTTTATTTACATAGATCACATACATAAATATATATGTTAGCTGTAGGTAGCTTTGGGATAAAATTCCCATATTGTATTGTTACTAACATAAATCATAATATATGATATTTTCCTCATTTGCTCTGTAGGAGGTTCGTCATATGAAGGACATTCAAGTGGATGTGACCCCTAACCTGCAATAGGGGCTCAGTGGGGTGACAGACATCCTGTAACGGATCTCCAAGCTAGTGTCTGAGGACCTGGAGGAGGCTGTGTCTACAGCTGTGGTTCAGGACAAGCATGGTAACCTACCCTAACCTCACTGTATGAAGGATTTCATTGTTATGGATAGTCATCTCCAATCTGTTCAAATATCACTGTTGTTGATAACACACATTACTAAAATTATTCACACTTGTCTTCCTATTTCCACATAATCTGTCATGGTTCCCCACCCCAACAGGGCATAAAACCAACCTCTCTTTATTGCTAATGCCAAATCCAACAGCATTCGAGTATCTTATTGCTTTTCTTCTAACCCTGAATGGCAACTTTTTATCCTAGTACACAAGCATGTCACTTTATCCATCCACACCCACTCTACTGCCGCATGGCCACTGCGGCTGAGACTTTCACCCTCTCGTTGCAGGTATAGCAGGTAACCAACCCCACCCTAGGAGTTACCCTCTACAGGTATCAACCTGTTCGGGTTTACCTTCCGGGACTTACCATATACCACAAAGCTATGACTGGTCGTAATACAATGAGACTACTGAATAAGCTCAGGCTTTCTAGGTCCGTACCCTATAATTGGTTCAGCCTACGACTCTCATCTCCCCAAGATGTCAGAATTAGTGATAACAGGTGTAGGAACTGTGCCTACCTTGTTTCTGTTTCACTGATTCAGAATCTCTAGTTCGACTGCAAATCGTGGTGAACCCTGCTTGCAGTGCCAACTGTTAGGTTCTAATTCTCAGAGTAAAAACTCGACGGACACTATGAAAGCTTCTCAATAGGGGGTGCTGTTTTCACTTTGTAAAACATTCGTTCCCAAATTAAACTGCCTCGTACTCAATTCTTGCTCGTACAATATGCATATTATTATTACTATTGGATAGAAAACACTCTCTAGTTTCTAAAACCGTTTGAATTATATTTTTGAGTAAAATAGAACTCGAGTTGGAGCAATCTTCCTGTCAGCAAGTGAGAAATCTGAAATCAGGCAATCTGTTCCAGGGTCGGTTTATTAATTTGCATGTATTCTATTGGTCGACATGCACTGCATACGCCTTCCCCTGGATGTCAGCAAGCAATGAGAATTGGAATGGAGTTGCTAGGCAGATCTGAGGCTATATAAATGGGCTTGGAACCGGGGGTCCAGCCTTTTCAACATTTGCCATGACGCAAGACAGACCTCAGGATTGCGTTCTGGAAAGCTGCCGTTATAGGCCTTAGATATATCCGGCTCTGATTTTATTCGATATAGGTGTTAAAAACATCATAATGTAGTTATTTTAAACCGAGTTATATCAGTTTATATCAGTATATTGCGATTTTCGGTATTTTATTTGTGCTGCGTTATGGTGAGTTGGGCACGTCTTCGCCACATGGCTAATGTTTGCTGCTAATTCCAAAGTTGAAGACGACAATCTACAACCGAGCAACGATTCCTCTGGACAAAGGACAACTTGCCCAAGATTCTGATGGGAGCTCATCAAAAAGTAAGAAGTATTTATGATGTTAATTCGTTGTTCTGTTGAAAAATGTAAATCTACTATTCCGCCATTAATTTCGGTGCGGTCTCGCTTTAACGCACGCTGTATGTCGTAGTAACGTTAATTTAAAAAATCTAACACAGCGGTTGCATTAAGAACTAATGTATCTTTCATTTGCTGTCCAACCTGTATTTTTTAGTCAAGTTTATGATTAGTTACTGATTAGATTAGGTGCCTCTCCCAAGATTTCTCCCGGCATTTTGTTTGCATTTTGGCTACTATTCATATTGTATAACCACGATTTGTGCCGCTAAATATGCACATTTTCGAACAAACTCTATATGTATTGTGTAATATGATGTTATAGGACTGTCATCTGAAGACGTTTGAGAAGGTTAGTGAAAAAATTAATATCTTTTGCTGGTTTATTCGTTATCGCTATTGTTGGCTTGAATCAATGCTGTTGTGTGGTTGGCTATTGTAGTAAGCTAATATAATGCTATATTGTGTTTCGCTGTAAAACACTTAAAAAATCTGAAATATTGGCTGGATTCACAAGATCTTTGTCTTACATTTGCTGTACGCTGTGTATTTTTCATAAATGTTTTATGATGAGTATTTAGGTAATTCACGTTGGTCTCTGTAGTTATTCTAGTTGCTTTGGTGAGAGTTGTGATGGTGGCTGCAATGTAAAACTATGATTTATACCTGAAATATGCACATTTTTCTAACAAAACATATGCTATACAATAAATATGTTATCAGACTGTCATCTGATGAAGTTGTTTCTTGGTTAGTGACTATTTATATCTTTATTTGGTCGAAATTGTGATAGCTACCTATGCAGGAAAAAAATGGTGGGAAAAAAAAGTTGTGTCTTTTGCTATCGTGGTTAGCTAATAGAAATACAAATTGTGTCTTCCCTGTAAAACATTTTAAAAATCAGAAATGATGGCTGGATTCACAAGATGTGTATCTTTCATCTGGTGTCTTGGACTTGTGATTTAATGATATTTACATGCTAGTATTTACTTGTGATGCTATGCTAGGCTATGCTAGTCAGCTTTTTTACTGATGGGGGTGCTCCCGGATCCGGGATTGTGATGAAGTAGAAGTTAAACCAAGTTTATTCTTCCCAGAGGGTCAAGACAGCTGCATTAGACAAAAAACATATTCACACAAGCACTGATATTTAATCCTTTCTCCTATGCTGAGTCTCCTCCTACACCTCTAAACAGCCAATGCATCTCTGTTGCTAGACAGAACCTTTATGATATCTGTTCTTCCTCACTTCATCTGACCTGACCGCTACCCCAAAGTGCTCACTCCTCCCCAACTCAAGGCTGTCATGGTGATTGGTACCAGACTGTGTCTCTTCTCATCCCAGAGGATCCCACCCATAGGATGCCTGATGGCTAACAATAACATATCCTGACATAATGTAAACGTTATACATTAAGCGCTCTCCCTCAGTGACATGAATTAGTATATTTCATATTCTCAGAACCCAACAGTAGGTTTTAAGGTGTGGCTGCATGTTTGTCGTGGACGCATTGTCACTCTTGATGTTCTTTTTCCAGATTGCAAGTGAAACACCTTTAGATGTAAGTGCCAGTTGGTAACTTTCTCACACTTGCTTGTTTAAGGTATGGATGCAACACCCCAGTATGTCTGCAGGGGCTGGTCACTGAGATTTACCATGTTTCACATGCTACTAGACTAACCTTCCAAGTAAATATGTTACAAGTCTGAACTGGCCGTCCTTGTCTTTCCTCAACTAATTGAAACCTCAGGGACAGACATGCTAAACGACTTTGATGTCAGAGCTCCCATCAGCCCTCTACACCTCGCTGTGAGTAAAGCCTACCTGCTCCTGTAGTGGTCTCCATATTACAAATGCCACCCTATTCCCTATTTAATACACTACTTTTGACCAGATCCTTATAGGCCCTGATCAAAAGTAGTTCACTACATAGGGAATAGGGTGCTATCTGGGATGCAGGCATGGTGTTGATTTTCCACAGGAAGTTGACTGTCCAGACAGACTCACACACCAAATTCCTATCTATTCCTGATTAGTGTAAAATACATGCATATTCTACACAGTGATGATGAGGATGATTTCCTTATTTTGCCATTTGAGTTAATCAACTTCAGAGGAGAAGTAGAGTGTTTGTTTCTCAATCCCACGCTTGGCAGGGACCTCCGATGTTGATGCTGGGCGGGAGCAAAAATGGGCTCCCGATTGAAAGACACTGGTCTACTTTAGGTCAAAAGGCCCCTCAGGCCCCTCAGGCGTGACGTCCGCTGAAGGCCCATTCTGCTAACCGCGGCCTGCTAGCTGCCTAGAGCTACTTGGAACCCTGCTACTCCACGACTGGTCTATCGACGTCACCGCACGAAGAGGCAAAAACAGACGTCCCCCAAAGGCCCTTCTGCTAACTTGCTAGCCCCGGTCTGCTAACTACTAGCTTGCTAGCCCCGGTCTGCTAACTGCTAGCTTGCTAGCCCCGGTCTGCTAACTGCTAGCTTGCTAGCCCCGGTCTGCTAACTGCTAGCTTGTTGGCCCCGACCTACTATCTGCTTGCTTGATAGCACCGGCCTGCTAACTGTCTGAATCGCCGTGTCCCCAGCCAGGACAACCACTCACTGGACCCATATGTTCACTTGGCTACGCATGCCTCTTTCTAATATCAATATGCCTCATCCATTACTGTCCTGGTTAGTGATTACTGTCTTATTTCCCTGTAGAGCCTCTAGCCCTGCTCAATATGCCTTAACCAACCATGTTGTTCCACCTCCCACATATGCGATGGCATCACCTGGTTTAAACGTCTCTAGAGACTATATCTCTCTCATCATTACTCAATGCCTAGGTTTACCTCCAATGTACTCACATCCTACCTTACCTTTGTCTGTACACTATGCCTTGAATCTATGCTATCGTGCCCAGAAACCTGCTCCTTTTACTCTCTGTTCCGAACGTGCTAGACGACCAGTTCGTATAGCCTTTAGCCGTACCCTTATCCTACGTCTCCTCTGTTCCTCTGGTGATGTAGAGGTTAATCCAGGTCCTGCAGTGCCTAGTTCCACTCCCACTCCCCAGGTGCTCTCATTTGTTGACTTCTGTAACCGTATAAGCCTTGGTTTCATGCATGTTAACATTAGAAGCCTACTCCCTAAGTTTGTTTTACTCACTACTTTAGCACACTCTGCCAACCCGGATGTCTTAGCCGTGTCTGAATCCTGGCTTAGGAAAACCACCAAAAACCCTGACAAAAAAAACCTGACAAAAGTTCTGGGACACTGTAAAGTCCATGGAGAATAAGAGCACCTCCTCCCAGCTGCCCACTGCTCTGAGGCTAGGAAACACTGTTACCACCGATAAATCCACTATAATTGAGAATTTCAATAAGCATTTCTCTACGGCTGGCCATGCTTTCCACCTGGCTACCCCTACCCCGGTCAACTGCCCGGCACCCTCCACAGCAACCCACCAAAGCCCCCACCATTTCTCCTTCACCCAAATCCAGATAGCTGATGTTCTGAAAGAGCTGCAAAATCTGGACCCCTACAAATCAGCCGGGCTAGACAATCTGGATCCTCTCTTTCTAAAATTATGTGCCGAAATTGTTGCAACCCCTATTACTAGCCTGTTCAACCTCTCTTTCGTATCGTCTGAGATTCCCAAAGATTGGAAAGCTGCCGCGGTCATCCCCCTCTTCAAAGGGGGTGACACTCTAGACCCAAACTGCTACAGACCTATATCTATCCTACCCTGTCTTTCTAAGGTCTTTGAAAGCCAAGTTAACAAACAGATTACCGACCATTTCGAATCCCACCGTACCTTCTCCGCTATGCAATCTAGTTTCCGAGCTGGTCATGGGTGCACCTCAGCCACGCTCAAGGTACTAAACGATATCATAACCGCCATCGATAAAAGACAGTACTGTGCAGCCGTCTTCATCGACCTGGCCAAGGCTTTCGACTCTGTCAATCACCGTATTCTTATCGGCAGACTCAACAGCCTTGGTTTCTCAAATGACTGTCTCGCCTGGTTCACCAACTACTTCGCAGACAGAGTTCAGTGTGTCAAATTGGAAGGCCTGTTGTCCGGACCTCTGGCAGTCTCTATGGGGGTACCACAGGGTTCAATTCTCAAGCCGACTCTTTTCTCTGTATACATCAATGATGTCGCTCTTGCTGCTGGTGAGTCTCTGATCCACCTCTACGCAGACGACACTATTCTGTATACTTCTGGCCCTTCTTTTGACACTGTGTTAACAACCCTCCAGGCGAGCTTCAATGCCATACAACTCTACTTCCGTGGTCTCCAACTGCTCTTAAATACAAGTAAAACTAAATGCATGCTCTTCAACCGATCGCTGCCTGCACCTGCCCGCCTGTCCAACATCACTACTCTGGACGGCTCTGACTTAGAATATGTGGACAACTACAAATACCTAGGTGTCTGGTTAGACTGTAAACTCTCCTTCCAGACTCACATCAAACATCTCCAATCCAAAGTTAAATCTAGAATTGGCTTCCTATTCCGCAAGAAAGCATCCTTCACTCATGCTGCCAAACATACCCTTGTAAAACTGACCATCCTACCAATCCTCGACTTCAGTGATGTCATTTACAAAATAGCCTCCAAAACCCTACTCAATAAATTGGATGCAGTCTATCACAGTGCCATCCGTTTTGTCACCAAAGCCCCATATACTACCCACCACTGCGACCTGTACACTCTCGTTGGCTGGCCCTCGCTTCATACTCGTCGCCAAACCCACTGGCTCCAGGTCATCTACAAGACCCTGCTAGGTAAAGTCCCCCCTTATCTCAGCTCGCTGGTCACCATAGCAGCACCCACCTGTAGCACGCGCTCCAGCAGGTATATCTCTCTGGTCACCCCCAAAACCAATTCTTCCTTTGGCCGCCTCTCCTTCCAGTTCTCTGCTGCCAATGACTGGAACGAACTACAAAAATCTCTGAAACTGGAAACACTTATCTCCCTCACTAGCTTTAAGCACCAGCTGTCAGAGCAGCTCATAGATTACTGCACCTGTACATAGCCCATCTATAATTTAGCCCAAACAACTACCTCTTTACCTACTGTATTTATTTATTTATTTTGCTCCTTTGCACCCCATTATTTCTATCTCTACTTTGCACTTTCTTCCACTGCAAACCAACCATTCCAGTGTTTTTTTTACTTGCTATATTGTATTTACTTCGCCACCATGGCCTTTTTTATATTTTTATTTATTTATATATATATTTTGTTTGCCTTCACCTCCCTTATCTCACCTCACTTGCTCACATTGTATATAGACTTATTTTTCATTGTATTATTGACTGTATGTTTGTTTTACTCCATGTGTAACTATGTGTTGTTGTATGTGTCGAACTGCTTTGCTTTATCTTGGCCAGGTCGCAATTGTAAATGAGAACGTGTTCTCAATTTGCCTACCTGGTTAAATAAAGGTGAAATAAAATAAATAAATAAAATATACAATGATACGATGTCTATCTAAGTATATGGTTACAGAGAATAGTCCCATATGAGATGGTTAGGTCACGTCATCCCCTTTCGTGTTGTCGTCGTGGCAACAGGTCGGGAACAGCTCCTGAGTGAAGGCGAGGCATGCAGCCGTGTCTGCCCGTCTCCGTAGTTCGTCAGTTTTCCAGCCTCGTAGTCCAGCAGCATTCTAATGCGGGAGTGGTGACAGTGGCCAGCCACCGCTTCCAGGTGTAACAGTATAACTTTAGTCCGTCCCCTCGCCCCGACCCGGGCACGAACCAGGGACCCTCTGCACACATCAACAACAGTCACCCACGAAGCATCGTTACCCATCGCTCCACAAAAGCCTCGGCCCTTGCAGAGCAAGGGGAACCACTACTTCAACGTTTCAGAGCAAGTGACGTCACCGACTGAAAGGCTGCTAGCGCGCACCACCGCTACCTAGCTAGCCATTTCACATCGGTTACACAGGCACCCATTGTGCCAGGTGCTCAGCTGGCGCTCATCCAGCGGGAGGCTCTAGGGAAGATCGTTCATTCCCACCATACACCGTTTCCCCTTTTCCTTCCTGGGGATGCCCTCGTACGTTCTCCTGGGAGAGGAGCAGGTGATCGTTGGCCATGCAAGGGTCAAAGGTCAGGGTGCAGCGGTCTGAGGAGGAGGGCGAAGGGAACATGTGAGAAGACAATTAGGTGTACATAATATCTATGATAGTTTTATGTTAAAGTAAGGAACAACCACATACATTCGCTGAGGTCCTGCTTCCCAGCTAGGTTACATGGAGCAGCTGGACTGGGGATCACAGCCAGGATGGTGCACTTATCCTGGGCTGAACCTACTGAAGTGGGTTGGGGAGGGGAAGAGAAGAGAAGAGAAGGGAGATTGGTGGAGAGACACAGAGACATATTTTAAAAGATTGGAGGTTACTATCCCTAACAATAAAATCCTTCATACATTGAGGTTAGGATACCATGCTTGTCCTGCCCCACAGCTGTAGACACAGCCTCCTACAGGTCCTCAGACACTAGCTGGAGATCCCTTACAGGATGTCTGTCACCCCACTGAGCCCCTCCTACAGTTTAGGGGTCACACCCACTTGAATGTCCTTCATATGACGAACCTCCTACAGAGCAAATGAGGAAAATATCATATATTATGATTTATGTTAGTAACAATACAATATGGGAATTTTATCCCAAAGCTACCTACAGCTAACATATATATTTATGTATGTGATCTATGTAAATAAAGGAATATAACACAGCTGTAAAACTGTGAGGACTATATGGTGGAGGCCTACCCATTTCCCAGGAGCATTGTAAAAAGTGGATTTGGGTACAGTGTTTATTTCCCCCTAATATCTTTGAATATTACACCTAAAACAATTAGGCCTACTTCTTTCTACTGCTGATCTGAGACCATTAGGGTTAAACATTACAGATATAAATGCAATATATGGAGTAGAAAAGATTGCCTGCCCACCAGAATCAACATATGTTCTACATGGTCTATTTCTATCTGAATGTAACACCTCAATCAAGCATGTTAATTGATCGTTAAGTCATGTTTGTCAGGTAAACTGTCATTAGTGGCCTATATAAGCCTCATACAGGCCATGTGAAGACATTACCTGTTGATAACACAGACTATTTTCATGATCGTGGGAGGTGTGAGAGAATTGCTGCTCTTTGTGGTGACTGTGGGGGTTGTGAAAGGTTGGTTCACTAATGTTTTATTTGGATTGAAGGGATTTGTTTGGGAAATATGCTCAACTTTATCAGTTGGAGATTAAAATTTGACTGTTTGTTTGTTCCGCATTGGTCATCTGCTATTATTAATATATGTAGCTATTTTGTGTCAACTCAACTTCTGTCAACACATTCTCCTCAGTTTCTTGTTACCCTGTTGGAAAGTCCCAGAAGCAAGAGCAAGTCTCTCTGCAGAGGAGACTTGGAGGTAAGTGTTTCTTTCCACAACCCTTCTAGCTTTGTACTGTGTCTATGGTGCTGCTGTGCCTGACACTCATTCAACACCATAGAGTAACTTAGTTGTCTAAATAATGTTGTCAAACCCTTTGATTTGGTCATTTTGCTTGTGTACCTTAACCTACGTTTTTCAGAGCTGTCATCGAATGACGTCTCCATTGTGCATGCCCTGGCCTTGCTCCGATCCATAGGGTCTGACGCTAAACAAGACAGAAGGTACGGCCTGAAACATATACTTTTAAATCTGTGTTGGGTTCATGTTGCTCAACATTCTAATGGCAATTTGGCCTAGACCGTGTAGAACAGCTGTGTTGCTGTAGAATACCCTACTGTTCCTTTATGTTTTCTCTCTAGAGTATTTCGAGACAAATGAAGTAGAATCCCAAGCTGCTCCAAACCATGGTAGCTCTCCGGCAAATGATGCCCTGTCCTCTGACGACGCTACCTCTGAAGCTGCCACTGGCCCGTCTGACGACGCTACCTCTGAAACTGCCACTGGCCCGTCTGACGAAGCTGCCACTGTCCCGTCTGAAGACGCTACCTCTGAAGCTGCCACTGGCCCGTCTGACGACGCTACCTCTGAAGCTGCCACTGGCCCGTCTGACAACGCTACCTCTGAAGCTGCCACTGGCCAGTCTGACGACGCTACCTCGTGTTAGGATTTATGTTAATGCACTATAGCCTGTTAGCATATTGTTTGAAGATGAATATTGTTTTGTTACACACACACACACAATACAGAGGGGGGTGTGTGTGTAGGTGTAAGGACTGACCAACATAGGCCATAAAAGCTGTGGACAGTCTGGAGAGGGGAGGGGTGCATCTCTCTAGGCCAACCAGGAGATTAGAATACTGGACAATACCATATTAGGAACTGTTTCAGTGTAGAATCGACAGACACAAGACGGATCTAATCTACCCAGCAACCAGATGTGGACAAAAGGAACGCGCCAAGGGGCTTGGACAAATCCGAGGGCCAGCAAAGGCGGGGCAAAGTCTAAACCGCGCCCAGCCTCTACTGTGATAGGCCAACAGACGCGTTGGAACTACGTCATCACGGTATAAGAACAGCTGTTTACGTACTTCCTGCCAGTTCCCTGTGTACCCTGCGTGGTGATACAGCGAACCCGTATATACGAAAATTGCATTTGCCATTCATTGTTTGCGGTAATTAAAGAAAGTTAGCAGACCTTGCTTTTTATTTATCCTGATACCGGATGTGATACACGCAGCGTTCACATGGTGACCCCGACGTCATCCGGGTTAAGGAAATTGCTGGACATAGAACGAGCCAGCTAAGATACCTTTACTGTCGTCGGACGGCGTTACTCACAAAGACCGGTCTTTAAAAAAAAAAAAAAAGTTCTGCACATTGGCATTATCCAAATTTATTTTGTGCGACGCTTGTTCGATGTAAGTTACCAAATTCCTTATATCCAATATACGAATAGTCTAAAATGCCGTGGACCAGGTAATGGCAAATGCAATTTTATTTGATCAAAATCGTTCAAAGATGCAATGTGTAAATGAAATGTACTGAATGTATGACGTAAGTTGGGGCTTACAAGTATAATTGAGGGTAATATCATACAATAACGAAAGTAATGTACTAGGCTGAGCCAAGTTTGTATGACGTAGGTTGGGGCCTACATATGAGGTGAGAACGCAAATAAACGGCAATATAACAATAATAATAGTGGCCAGGGGCCAGTTATATTTGAAATAAGATAAGTTTATAGAATAAATGTAGTACATTGAGTTAAGTCGGTGTACTTATACCAAGTTTGAATGACCTGCGGGTTTTATAGTGTTTGGGGACACAAAGTTTGTATGGAATAATTTTACCGCGTGAATGAAAGTATATTAGATATTGCAGTCGGGGCTGGTATCTTAGGGGACCCACAGTGCATAGTTGAATGTGTTGAGATTCATTTTGTTTATGTAAAAAAAAAAGAAAAGTGTTATACGAGAAATAAGGTAGATTTTATTTCTTTTAATTAATTTACACACATACGTGAGTATACGCACAGACTATATAATGTCTCCAGAAACAAAAGGTTTTGAGGAAGTTGAAATCTGTTCTAGAGATGGATAATGGTAAGGAGAGGAGTGAAAGAGATAGAGAGTGGAAGGAGGGGCTCCCAGTCGACGGGGAACCCGGTGGAATGTTTGGGTGAATCTAATGCCCGGGGTGGAGAGGAATGTACGAGTTTGAGAGTATGGATGTAGAAAGATTACAATTAATGATAAAGTTGATATAGCAGACGGTAGAGATGCTAGACACGGCTAGAGTGTGGTTGTCTGAAGCCAGAAAAAGAGAGGGAGCGTTACAAAGGGGTTAACTTGCAGATGCTATGGAGAAGGCAAGATAGGGAGGCGCAGATAGGGTTGGCTATGACGGAGAAGATTTTTTAACTGCGGCGCGGGAGACTCGGGTTAGTATCTCAGCCTTGGTACCGAGAGACTAAAATACATTCTTGCGATATAAATTTAGCGAGGTACATGGGGTTTTAAAAAAGTTGGGAGTGGAGAAAGTTGATTTTACTTTTACGATAGTTAACGTAAAACTGCGACAGTATTTGGGATACACAATAACGTTATGCAAATGGGTTTGACCGTTCAGGTACACTATTTACTGTACTTCGGGCAGTATAATTTTGATTAAGAGATGTTGATTGATGTTGTAAATTCTATTCAAGATCCAACATTAGTGATACAATGGTGATAAATTGGTTTTGGTTTATCGAAGCAATGATGTTGTGACTGAGAAGGGACAGAGAAAATGGTTTGTGTCATTTAGAGGGAAAATGCGTGCATTATAGCTTTGAGCCACTTTTCAGAAGTTGTTAAAAGTTTCAAATAGAAAATAGGAAGGTCAGAATAGTTTAATCGTAAAAGTTTATGATAGCTAATGTTAAAGGGACAGTTATAACTACTAGATTTTGTTTGTAGTAAACGTTTGGGTTAGAGGGTGATTTCTAAATTTCCCAGCGAAAAAATATCTTAAAGGGATACACACACATAAAAGTGGGGGTATGATTTCCAAAGTTACTTTTCAGGGTTGTCTGATCAACCTCCTTGAAGAGCCACTTAAAATGGAGAATATAAGGGCCTTGGCGTCTGAGTTTAAGGTAATGTGATAGATAGTAGTGATGGTGAAAAGTCACTAGAGGGCGCCATTGGACATTTTAAGCTGATTTTAAGCATATGGGCTTAAAAACACAATGAAGACTTGGTTGGTTTCAGGAACTAAGGGACAGCACTGATAACTCTTAAAGTAGATAAGACACTTGACAGAGAATTGTTAGATTTGTGCCAGTATTGATACAAGGGCGGAGCCATGTATCAAAAGGGGGATGGAATAGGACACGTTGTGGTGTGGCCTATTAGTTAAACATTTCTAGAGATGGTGGACTAGGATAATAATGGATGACATTCTAGCTAATCAGATAGAACAGATAGAATGACAGAGGTTCTAGCAGAACACATTAAAATACTGTTAATTAACCAAACCCGTATGTCCATGATTTTATGCTCTACAGGAGAACTACAGGAGGAGATTACCCACATGAATGGGCCAGGGGACTGGGTCTGGGTCCAATCACTAAAGAAAAAGGACTGGAAGCAGCCACGGTGGGAGGAGTCATACCAAGCACTCCTGGTGACTGCATTCGCAGTGAGGATAACTGAAAGAGCTACCTGGGGGGCATATCACACATTGTATTAGGGTAAGACACACTGACTCTGTCGAACAATCACAGGGGTAGGAGCAGAACCAGAACCAACAGGGTACTGGGGGCCAACTCTCTACTGAAGATTTCCTTATACCCGATCTTTCCCCGCTGTGAGCGTTCATAGAAGTGAAAGTGTGGCTTGGCCTCTGGCTGATGATGTGTTCTCTGGGAGAGGGTGGGGCTTTAGAGGAGTATTGGTTGTTCTGAGCTGTCTGATTTGTGGGAGCCATATTCCTGATACACCATGAGCCCCCGAGAAGGCTAAAGAGGGTAACCTGACCCATAGTTTAGACGATGAGGATTTTGTATTAACCAAGCATGAAGGATCACTTAATCTGGATAAGCAGGGAAGAAATTGAGATATTTGTGGAACCAGGAGAATTGAGCCAAAATGTTTGGTTTTAACACCTGTGTATAGGAGTGTGCCAGTGTAGCTGTGTAATGGGCATGGGTGTGCTTATTGGGAATGGAGGAGGGGTTACCCGTACAGCATAGGGAACCCGACAAAAGTAGACAGGTTTCCCATTATCTGGGGAAGGAGTGAGGGGCAGACTGATGTTTGTAAAGGTGATGAAATCCTACTAACCATCAAGTCTATTAAGCTCTCCGATGCAGGTACCTATACCCTGGGATTGGAAAGAATCGGGGCGGATACGATGGGGATGGTTACCGTCACAGTACTGCCAAAACCACCACCAGTTCCAACAGGCCAAGGCCAGGTTCAGCCGAACTCCTCCACCACTTCAAGACCGTGTGCCACATCACCTAAGCTCTCCAATCCGGTACAGGTAATAAATGTAAGGGATATCGCAGACAGTGACCAATTGGGGACTGAAACTGGATATGAGGGTAGGGAGAACATGTGGTTAGCCTATATGAGATACACCGCCAGAACACTTAATAGAAAAGACTGATCTGTGGACATGCTAGACCTGTTCTGGCTACTCACCCATTTGCCCTAAGCAGTGGGGAGGTTGGATGTGCATATTGGAGGGTTTTTACCATAAGCTAAATTCGACCCTGTGTAAAGCTCTGAGTCTTGTGTTCCCAGAAGTCCCCCCCAGAAGGCACCGTGGGGAGTTGAGGCATATGGGGGATATTACAGCTGTATCACTGGTACAGGTAGGGGTATAGACTATGGGAGGCTCCCTACTGCATCACTAATGTCACTATTAATGCCACCTGGCCCGTTGAAGGGCTGAACCAAACTAGAGGTGTTGCTGATGTATGGTGGATGCGTGGACCTGTCAGGCGGTTGACCTCCATTTTGAAAGGAGACTGGCAGGGCACATGTGCTTTGGCCAGTCTGATAACACCATTGACTATTATTAAGGTTACAGCTAACCAACTCCTGGGAGCTACACATGACACAGAGGCGCGGGACCAACCCAGGAGACGGCAGAAACGTGACGCTCCTTGGTCCGAGGGTACAGATAACATCCACACCAACCTGTTGGGGTTCCCTGTAGGGGTCCCCCACGAATTCTGGGCGTTAAACAGAAATGATGGTCTGTGGCATTTGTTGCCCATTATTGGCCCAGCTATTGTTGATGATAAGCAAACTGCCTGGATCAATTATATTTACTATAATCAACAATGAGTTAACCACACCGCACTTATAGGGATGGCTGAACAATTGGATGCCACCTCTCGAACCGCTAGACAAAATAGGCTAGCACTAGACATGATTCTGGCCAACCAGAGAGGTGTTTTGTAAGATGTTTGGAGAACAGTGTTGTACGTTTGTTCCTAATAATACCAGTCCGGATGGGAGCATTTCAAAAGCTCTGAGCGGGTTGGAAAAGTTATCTGTGGAGATAAAGGGTTTTGCAGGTGTGGAGGAGGATGGACTGTTCCCCTGGCTGGGTGGTTGGTTTGGTAAGTACACTACATTGATGGTTACTGGATTTCTGACCCTAGTAGTTGTATTTCTTATGTTAATGTGTTGTGCTGCTTGCATCATACCTTGTCTAAAGAAATCTGTTACAGATGTAGCGAAGGCTGCTGGTATGATGCCTTTGTTTGATGCTCCGGATGGAGATGCTGATACTGAGTCAAACTACAGGAGAAAGATGGGTCTGACTGAGGATGACCTTGGTTTGCTGTGGGTGAAGTGGTCGTATAATAAAAATAAAAATTAATAATAATAAAAAGAAACAATATACTTTTTATCCAGGTCATTACATTAGTCCTCCCTGTTGTGAAGGTTTGAAGTTCCCGGGTGGCAAGGAGCCCACCTGGTACAAGATGTATAGAGGGAGAGACCAGAGGGTTACATTTTTAAAATATATATTCTGTATGTAATCATGTTGTTGTGATGACACCCTGGGGGGTGTCAAAAGGGGGAATCTAAAAACCCCACTGATGTTTTTTTTTAATATTCTGTATGTAATCATGTTGTTGTGATGACACCCTGGGGGGTGTCAAAAGGGGGCATCTAAAACCCCACTGATGTTTTTATATTGTTTTGCAAAAAAAAATAAAAAAAATAAACTATCCTCCTGGTTGAAGGTTTCATGTTCCTGGGTTCAACGGCAACCCAGTATATGGATATATAAGTTGGTTACACCCCATGGGGGTGTAAAAAGGGGGAAATTGTTAGGATTTATGTTTATGCACTATAGCCTGTTAGCATATTGTTTGAAGATGAATATTGTTTTGTTACACACACACACAATACAGAGGGGGGTGTGTGTGTAGGTGTAAGGAATGACCAACACAGGCCATAAAAGCTGTGGACAGTCTGGAGAGGGGAGGGGTGCATCTCTCTAGGCCAACCAGGAGATTAGAATACTGGACAATACCATATTAGGAACTGTTTCAGTGTAGAATCGACAGACACAAGACGGATCTAATCTACCCAGCAACCAGATGTGGACAAAAGGAACGCGCCAAGGGGCTTGGACAAATCCGAGGGCCAGCAAAGGCGGGGCAAAGTCTAAACCGCGCCCAGCCTCTACTGTGATAGGCCAACAGACGCGTTGGAACTACGTCATCACGGTATAAGAACAGCTGTTTACGTACTTCCTGCCAGTTCCCTGTGTACCCTGCGTGGTGATACAGCGAACCCGTATATACGAAAATTGCATTTGCCATTCATTGTTTGCGGTAATTAAACATAATTAAAGAAAGTTAGCAGACCTTGCTTTTTATTTATCCTGATACCGGATGTGATACACGCAGCGTTCACACTCGGCAGCTGCGACCGGCCAGTCTGACCATGCCATTGAGGAACTGTTCACTTCTGCATCTGAGCCCCCGTTGACCACAAACATGGATATCTGATGTGGGACATGGTGCTCGGGGTCCATGCAAGAGTTCATGGGTACTCTAGTCCAGGTTATGTGTGTGTAACTGCATTTTCTTGTTTTGGCTCAATTAAACGTTAACTGTAATACGTGTGTCCTCAGTATTGTTTTGACGGTTCCTACTTGGAGTTGAGGTCTATGACCTGACAAGAGTAACTGTGGTGATGGCAACATTTATTTTGCATTATAACCATGCTTTGGCATCAGCAATATGTTTACTTTGACCCCTGTGCTTAAATCACCATTTGCCTTAAGCTACATTTGGTCAAATTATGCTAGTAGCATCACATGATGTGGAATGGGTTCTAGTTCATTTAAACTTGATGGTTGTGGAACTGAGTGTTTGGGGTTGGTACATACAGTGGGGCAAAAAAGTATTTAGTCAGCCACCAATTGTGCAAGTTCTCCCACTTAAAGATGAGAGGCCTGTAATTTTCATCATAGGTACACTTCAACTATGACAGACAAAATGAGAAAAAAAAATCCTGAAAATCACATTGTAGGATTTTTAATGAATTTATTTGCAAATTATGGTGGAATATAAGTATTTGGTCAATAACAAAAGTTTATCTCAATACTTTGTCATTGCCAACAAAGGGTATATAACAGAGGTCAAACGTTTTCTGTAAGTCTTCACAAGGTTTTCACACACTGTTGCTGGTATTTTGGCCCATTCCTCCATGCAGATCTCTTCTAGAGCAGTGATGTTTTGGGGCTGTTGCTGGGCAACACGGACTTTCAACTCCCTCCAAAGATGTTCTATGGGGTTGAGATCTGGAGACTGGCTAGGCCACTCCAGGACCTTGAAATGCATCTTACGAAGCCACTCCTTCGTTGCCCGGGCAGTGTGTTTGGGATCATTGTCATGCTGAAAGACCCAGCCACGTTTCATCTTCAATGCCCTTGCTGATGGAAGGAGGTTTTCACTCAAAATCTCACGATACATGGCCCCATTCATTCTGTCCTTTACACGGATCAGTCGTCTTGGTCCCTTTGCAGAAAAACAGCCCCAAAGCATGATGTTTCCACCCCCATGCTTCACAGTAGGTATGGTGTTCTTTGGATGCAACTCAGCATTCTTTGTCCTCCAAACACGACGAGTTGAGTTTTTACCAAAAAGTTATATTTTGGTTTCATCTGACCATATGACATTCTCCCAATCTTCTTCTGGATCATTCAAATGCTCTCTAGCAAACTTCAGACGGGCCTGGACAAGTACTGGCTTAAGCAGGGGGACACGTCTGGCACTGCAGGATTTGAGTCCCTGGCGGCGTAGTGTGTTACTGATGGTAGGCTTTGTTACTTTGGTCCCAGCTCTCTGCAGGTCATTCACTAGGTCCCCCCTTGTGGTTCTGGGATTTTTGCTCACTGTTTTTGTGATCATTTTGACCCCACGGGGTGAGATCTTGCGTGGAGCCCCAGATCGAGGGAGATTATCAGTGGTCTTGTATGTCTTCCATTTCCTAATAATTGCTCCCACAGTTGATTTCTTCAAACCAAGCTGCTTACCTATTGCAGATTCACTCTTCCCAGCCTGGTGCAGGTCTACAATTTTGTTTCTGGTGTCCTTTGACAGCTCTTTGGTCTTGGCCATAGTGGAGTTTGGAGTGTGACTGTTTGAGGTTGTGGACAGGTGTCTTTAATACTGATAACAAGTTCAAACAGGTGCCATTAATACAGGTAACGAGTGGAGGACAGAGGAGCCTCTTAAAGAAGAAGTTACAGGTCTGTGAGAGCCAGAAATCTTGCTGGTTTGTAGGTGACCAAATACTTATTTTCCACCATAATTTGCAAATAAATTCATAAAAAATCCTACAATGTGATTTTCTGGATTTTTTTCCCTCATTTTGTCTGTCATGGTTGAAGTGTACCTATGATGAAAATTACAGGCCTCTCTCATCTTTTTAAGTGGGAGAACTTGCACAATTGGTGGCTGACTAAATACTTTTTTGCCCCACTGTATGAGGCTGCTAGAATCGGGGTTAATGGTGTCAGTGTTAACTAATATCACGGTTGTCAACTTGCATTTAAATGACTCTGCTGGGTGTCTTCTCTCGTAACTGACTTGGTTTCCTATTAGTGAATGCTTACATGTAAAACCAGCTCTCGTATCATTAGCCCATCGTTTTGGCGGTTGGTCTTCATATCCCAGTGCCAATCCAAACTTTCAGGTTTAAATAAGTCAATGCTAACCTGTCTTAGCTGGCAGGCTGCTATCAGGTCCAGGCTCTCCCAGAGTTGCTTGTAGCGCTGCTAACCTAGGGTTCGAGGGCAGGAACAGTTTGACCAGGATTTCCCACCCACTCCGATTTACATGGGATAAACCATTGGAAGAAACCGGTACATTTCTATGAGAAGCGTGAGGAAGTCTGTTCATACAGGCCTTCTCTAGCCGCATGATGAACGCTCAGGGTGTGCGTCGTAGCAAACTGCACTTAGTCGCCATGAATTCAAAAAGCACGTACACGCAACCTTTAAATGCAGTTAATACAGCAACAAAATTGGCTCCAACTTTTGAGCTACCGGTAGGTATCTGCTGTAATTCAAACATTTCTGTGGCACCGCTTTACTCATTTATGCCAACCAAATCCAGATAGCAAATGTTCTGAAAGAGCTGCAAAACCTGGACCCATACAAATCAGCTGGGCTTGACAATCTAGACCCTCTATTTCTGAAACTATCCGCCGCCATTGTCGCAACCCCTATTACCAGCCTGTTCAACCTCTCTTTCATATCGTCTGAGATCCCCAAGGATTGGAAAGCTGCCGCGGTCATCCCCCTCTTCAAAGGGGGAGACACCCTGGACCCAAACTGTTACAGACCTATATCCATCCTGCCCTGCCTATCTAAGGTCTTCGAAAGCCAAGTCAATTAACAGATCACTGACCATCTCGAATTCCACCGTACCTTCTCCACTGTGCAATCCGGTTTCCGAGCCGGTCACGGGTGCACCTCAGCCACGCTCAAGGTACTAAACGATATCATAACCGCCATCGATAAAAGATAGTACTGTGCAGCCGTCTTCATCGACCTAGCCAAGGCTTTCGACTCTGTCAATCACCATATTCTTATCGGCAGACTCGGTAGCCTCGGTTTTTCTGATAACTGCCTTGCCTGGTTCACCAACTACTTTGCAGACAGAGCTCAGTGTGTCAAATCGGAGGGCATGTTGTCTGGTTCTCTGGCAGTCTCTATGGGGGTACCACAGGGTTCAATTCTCGGGCCGACTCTTTTCTCTGTATATATCAATGATGTTGCTCTTGCTGCGGGCGATTCCCTGATCCACCTCTACGCAGACGACACGATTCTGTATACTTCTGGCCCTTCCTTGGACACTGTGCTATCTAACCTCCAAACGAGCTTCAATGCCATACAACACTCCTTCCGTGGCCTCCAACTTCTCTTAAACGCTAGTAAAACCAAATGCATGCTTTTCAACCGTTCGCTGCCTGCACCCGCCCGCCCGACTAGCATCACCACCCTGGACGGTTCCGACCTAGAATATGTGGACATCTATAAATACCTAGGTGTCTGGCTAGACTGTAAACTCTCCTTCCAGACTCATATTAAACATCTCCAATCCAAAATCAAATCAAGAATCGGCTTTCTATTTCGCAACAAAGCCTCCTTCACTCACGCCGCCAAACTTACCCTAGTAAAACTGACTATCCTACCGATCCTCGACTTCGGCGATGTCATCTACAAAATAGCTTCCAATACTCTACTCAGCAAACTAGATGCAGTTTATTATAGTGCCATCCGTTTTGTAACTAAAACACCTTATACCACCCACCACTGCGACCTGTATGCTCTAGTCGGCTGGCCCTCGCTACATATTCGTCGCCAGACCCACTGGCTCCAGGTCATCTATAAGTCTATAAGTCTCCGCCTTATCTCAGCTCACTGGTCACGATAACAACACCCACCCGTAGCACGCGCTCCAGCAGGTATATCTCACTGGTTATCCCCAAAGCCAACACCTCTTTTGGCCGCCTTTCCTTCCAGTTCTCTGCTGCCAGTGACTGGAACGAATTGCAAAAATCGCTGAAGCTGGAGACTTACATTTCACTCACTAACTTTAAATATCAGCTATCTGAGCAGCTAACCGATCACTGCAGCTATATGTTGTGACGTTGTATTAGTTAATGTGACGACTGTTGCTCATCGAATGATTACAAGTTTCTAATTACGTGATTAACTGAATCAAGTAATTATTAACTCATTAACCTGGGGCACCATGGGAAAACTAGTTTTTATTGAGTTTCTATTTCCCAAATTAACTCAAAGAATATCAGAATATCGATTTTACCACAGCCGCTAATTAACCAGTTGCCTCTACCAATCTCGTTCTGAACGTCGTATAGCCCGGGATTCTGCACGGACCCGGGTCTCACTAATGAATTCGCACCACACCAATCTTAGTTGAATGTTTATTTACTAAAAAGCTAAATTGATGATAAAAGATACACACACACAAAAACACATTCTAGGCTATTGATTAGAACTTAGTATAACGGGCCAACACACTAGGGCGCGTGTTACCCAAAATGGGGATTTAAAAGAGAGAGAAAGAGAGAAAGTACACGAGATAAATATACATTTGGGGGAAATTGTCAGCTATGCTCATTCTAACCCTAGCCTTGCCCCAAACTGCCGCTGTTATGAGTCAGAATATAATGATGTAATTACTTGTGGAAGGTCTCCGTGGATTTTCCCGCGTGGACCGTTCAAGCTGCTCAATGACGCACTGCTCCTGCGCACCTCTCTAGGTGTCCTCACGATGTCCGTGTCCTTTGGCTTACTGGCCTGTTCACTTGTCCTTGCTCTGGAAGGGGTCTTCGGAGGACAGATAGCTCTGTAGCTCAGAGCTCACAGCGTAAAGATGAAAGAGGGTAGATACCACGATTCGATGGGGAGTGGAGGCTAGGTGGTTCGGCTTGAATTCACCCGCTTAGACACCGCTACTCATCCGTAGCTTGGGTAGAAAAAGATTTCTTTGTCTTCAAACTTGTTGCGTTTTGGGTTCGTTGACCTTTTAGACCTTTGGCTGCAGCTCGGGTCACTTAGTCTAATCTGTTAATTCTGCACTCACAGGTTTTATACCCTCGGGTCAGAAGTGGGCGTAACCGCCTTCAGGGCAATTCTCTGGGCGTACCAAGTTTAAAGGGCAAGGTATAGATTTTACTCAAATCCAATTTTAGACAACTAACTTCACATTTCATCTTTACCGAAACATTCTCTTTGATTTGGACATTTTCCACACAACGTACAATGTATAAACATCAAGCATATACGAGGAAAACTCTTAACGTTACAATGTTTTCATAATAACGTCATCTATTAACCTTTAATAACAAAACAAAAATGACATACATTTTGATATTCCATCTATCGTCATGACCACCATTGTAGTTGACGGAAACCATTGTTCCAAAGTCCCTTTATTGCATGTTTAAAGTTCTGAGGCTGGTTCTCCACATAGTGAGAGGGAATATTTTCATGGGTGTGAGGGAATTACCATGGGTGTGAGGGGTCATAAAACCCCCACATCTTCAGACCCCTAGATCTCTCCTCATCTGTTGGGGTTGAGAGATAATCTGTAGGGTTGTGGTCTCCTGTAACCTGACCTGATGTCACGTTCCTGACCTGTTTTCTGTTGTTTTGTATGTGTTTAGTTGGTCAGGGCGTGAGTTGGGGTGGGTAGTCTATGTTATGTGTTTTCTATGTTGGGTTAATGTGTTGCCTGGTATGGTTCTCAATTAGAGGCAGGTGTTTGACGTTTCCTCTGATTGAGAACCATATTAAGGTAGGTTGTTCTCACTGTTTGTTTGTGGGTGATTGTTCCTGTGTCTGTGTATTCCACATGGGACTGTTTCGTTTGTTCGTTCGTTTTAGGTAGTCTGTTCCTGTTCGTGCGTTCTTCGTCTATATGTAAGTTCGTTTGTTTCAGGTCTGTTGCCTTCGTTTATTGTTTTGTAGTTTGTTCTAGTGTTCATTTTAGTGTTTCGTCTTTCATTTAATAAATCAGTATGTATTCATCACCCGCTGCGCCTTGGTCCGTTCATTCACCACAAGACGAACGTTACAGAATCACCCACCAAACCCGGATCAAGCAGCGGGTTAACGGGCAGCAGCGACAGCAGCAGTGGTTCAAGGAGGAATGGACATGGGAGGAGATTCTGGACGGAGAAGGACCCTGGGCAGAGCCAGAGGAGTGTCGCCGCCCAAAAGCGGACCTGGGGGCATCTAAAGCGGAGAGGCGGCATTATGAGGCGCTAGCAAGGCAGAGCGGCTGGAAGCCCGAGAGGCTCACCCAAAAATTTCTTGGGGGGAGGCTAAAAGGGAGTGTGGCGAAGTCAGGTAGGAGACCTGCGCATACTCCCTGTACTTACCGTGGAGAGCGAGAGTACGGGCAGACACCGTGTTACGCAGTAGAGCGCATGGTGTCTCCTGTACGTGTGCATAGCCCGGTGCGGTACATACCAGCTCCTCGTATCGGCCGGGCTAGATTGAGCATTGAGCCAAGTGCCATGAAGCCGGCTCTACATATCTGGCCTCCAGTACGTCTCCTCGGGCCGGCTTACATGGCACCAGCCTTACGCATGGTGTCCCCGGTTTGCCTACATAGCCCGGTGCGGGTTATTCCACCTCCCCGCACTGGTCGGGCGACGGGGAGCATACAACCAGGTAAGGTTGGGCAGGCTCAGTGCTCAAGGGAGCCAGTACGCCTGCACGGTCCGGTATTTCCGGCGCCACCTCCCCGCTCCAGCCCGGTACCACCAGTGCCTACACCACGCACCAGGTTTCCTGTGCGTCTCCAGAGCCCTGTTCCTCCTCCACGCACTCTCCCTGTGGTGCGTGTCTCCAGCTCAGTGCCTCCAGTTCCGGCACCACGCATCAAGCCTCCTGTGCGTCTCCAGAGCCCTGTACGCACTGTTCCTTCTCCCCGTACTCGCCATAAGGTGCGTGCCCTCAGCCCGGTACCACCAGTGCCGGTACCACGCACCAGGCCTATAGTGCGCTTTGAGAGTCCAGTGTGCCCTGTTCCTGCTCCCCGCACTAGCCTTGAGGTGCGTGTCTCCAGTCCGGTACCACCAGTTCCGGCACCACGCACCAGGCCTACTGTGCGCCTCAGCAGGTCAGAGTCGGCCGTCTGCCCAACGCCGCCTGCACTGCTCGTCTGTCCAGCGCCGTCTGAGCTGCCTGCCTGCCCAGCGCCGTCTGAGCCATCCGTCTGCCCAACGCCGCCTGCACTGCTCGTCTGCCCAACGCCGCCTGCACTGCTCGTCTGCCCAGCACCGTCTGAGCCATCTGTCTGCCCAGCGCCGTCTGAGCCATCCGTCTGCCCAGCACCGTCTGAGCCATCTGTCTGCCCAGCGCCGTCTGAGCCATCCGTCTGTCCAGCGCCGTCTGAGCCATCCGTGTGCCCAGCGCCGTCTGAGCCATCCGTCTGCCCAGCGCCGTCTGAGCCATCCGTCTGCCCAGCGCCGTCTGAGCCATCCGTCTGCCCAGCACCTTCTGAGCCATCCGTCTGCCACGAGCCATTAGAGCCGCCCGTCTGTCCCGAGCCATTAGAGCCGTCCGTCAGTCAGGAGCCGCTAGAGCCGTCCGTCAGTCAGGAGCTGCCAGAGCCGCCAGCCAGTCAGGAGCTGCCAGAGCCGCCAGCCAGTCAGGAGCTGCCAGAGCCGCCAGCCAGTCAGGAGCTGCCAGAGCCGCCAGCCAGTCAGGAGCTGCCAGAGCCGCCAGCCAGTCAGGAGCTGCCAGAGCCGCCAGCCAGTCAGGAGCTGCCAGAGCCGCCAGCCAGTCAGGAGCTGCCAGAGCTGCCCTCCAGTCATGAGCTGCCTTACAGTCATGAGCTGCCCTACAGTCATGAGCTGCCCTCCAGTCATGAGCTGCCCTACAGTCATGAGCTGCCCTACAGTCATGAGCTGCCCTACAGTCATGGGCTGCCCTACAGTCATGAGCTGCCCTCCAGTCATGAGCTGCCCTCCAGTCATGAGCTGCCCTTCAGTCCGGAGCTGCCACTCAGTCCGGAGCTGCCACTCAGTCCGGAGCTGCCACTCAGTCCGGAGCTGCCACTCAGTCCGGAGCTGCCACTCAGTCCGGAGCTGCCACTCAGTCCGGAGCTGCCATTCAGTCCGGAGCTGCCATTAGTCCAGAGTTGTCCCTCTGTCCTAAGCTACCTCTCTGTCCGGAGCGATCTCTCTGTCCGGAGCTACCTCTCTGTCCTGAGCTACCTCTCTGTCCTGAGCTACCTCTCTGTTCTGAGCTACCTCTCTGTCCTGAGCTACCTCTCTGTCCTGAGTTGTCTCCTCTATTTATGAGGGGCCTTGGTGAGGGTTCTTGGACCATGGTCGGGGGCGAGGGTCGCCACTCAAGGGACGCTAAGGAGGGGGACAAAGACAATGGTGGAGTGGTGTCCTCGTCCACCGCCGGAGCCGCCACCGCGGACAGATGCCCACCCAGACCCTCCCCTTGAGTTTTAGGGGTGCGCCCGGAGTTCGCACCTTGAGGGGGGGGTTCTGTCACATTCCTGACCTGTTTTCTGTTGTTTTGTATGTGTTTAGTTGGTCAGGGCGTGAGTTGGGGTGGGTAGTCTATGTTATGTGTTTTCTATGTTGGGTTGATGTGTTGCCTGGTATGGTTCTCAATTAGAGGCAGGTGTTTGACGTTTCCTCTGATTGAGAACCATATTAAGGTAGGTTGTTCTCACTGTTTGTTTGTGGGTGATTGTTCCTGTGTCTGTGTATTCCACATGGGACTGTTTCGTTTGTTCGTTCGTTTTAGGTAGTCTGTTCCTGATCGTGCGTTCTTCGTCTATATGTAAGTTCGTTTGTTTCAGGTCTGTTGCCTTCGTTTATTGTTTTGTAGTTTGTTCTAGTGTTCATTTTAGTGTTTCGTCTTTCATTTAATAAATCAGTATGTATTCATCACCCGCTGCGCCTTGGTCCGTTCATTCACCACAAGACGAACGTTACACCTGATCAGGACAGTCATGACATATACATAGTTCATGTGTAAATAGCCCACCCCAATCTACCCACCTCATCCCCATATTGTTTTTATTTACTTTTCTGCTCTTTTGCAAACCAGCATCACTATTTGCACATCATCATCTGCTCATCTATCACTCCAGTGTTAGTCTGCAAAATGTTTCTTACTTTGAAACTATGGCCTATTTATTGCCTTACCTCCTCACGCCATTTGCACACCTGTATAGACTTTCTTTTTTTCTATTGTGTTATTGACTGTACGCTTGTTTATTCCATGTGTAACTCTGTGTTGTTTGTGTCGCACTGCTTTGCTTTATCTTGGCCAGGTCGCAGTTGTAAATGAGAACTTGTTCTCAACTAGCTTACCTGGTTAAATAAAGGTGAAATAAACAAAAAATCCCAGAGGATCCCAGATGGCTAACAATAACATATCCTGACATAATGTAAACGTTATACACTGCTCAAAAAAATAAAGGGAACACTTAAACACAATGTAACTCCAAGTCAATCACACTTCTGTGAAATCAAACTGTCCACTTAGGAAGCAACACTGATTGACAATAAATTTCACATGCTGTTGTGCAAATGGAATAGACAAAAGGTGGAAATTATAGGCAATTAGCAAGACACCCCCAATATGGCCTGCTGGAGGTCATTTTGCAGGGCTCTGGCAGTGCTCCTCCTTGCACAAAGGCGGAGGTAGCAGTCCTGCTGCTGGGTTGTTGCCCTCCTACGGCCTCCTCCACGTCTCCTGATGTACTGGCCTGTCTCCTGGTAGCGCCTCCATGCTCTGGACACTACGCTGACAGACACAGCAAACCTTCTTTCCACAGCTCGCATTGATGTGCCATCCTGGATGAGCTGCACTACCTGAGCCACTTGTGTGGGTTGTAGACTCCGTCTCATGCTACCACTAGAGTGAAAGCACCGCCAGCATTCAAAAGTGACCAAAACATCAGCCAGGAAAGCCAGGAAGCATAGGAACTGGTCTGTGGTCACCACCTGCAGAATCACTCCTTTATTGGGGGTGTCTTGCTAATTGCCTATAATTTCCACCTTTTGTCTATTCCATTTGCAAAACAGCATGTGAAATTTATTGTCAGTGTTGCTTCCTAAGTGGACAGTTTGATTTCACAGAAGTGTGATTGACTTGGCGTTACATTGTGTTAAGTGTTCCCTTTATTTTTTTGAGCAGTGTACATTAAGCTCTGTGACATGAATTAGTATATTTCATATTCTCAGAACCCAACAGTAGGTTTTAAGGTGTGGCTGCATGTTTGTCGTGGACGCATTGTCACTCTTGATGTTCTTTTTCCAGATTGCAAGTGAAACACCTTTAGATGTAAGTGCCAGTTGGTAACTTTCTCACACTTGCTTGTTTAAGGTATGGATGCAACACCCCAGTATGTCTGCAGGGGCTGGTCACTGAGATTTACCATGTTTCACATGCTACTAGACTAACCTTCCAAGTAAATATGTTACAAGTCTGAACTGGCTGTCCTTGTCTTTCCTCAACTAATTGAAACCTCAGGGACAGACATGCTAAACGACTTTGATGTCAGAGCTCCCATCAGCCCTCTACACCTCACTGTGAGTAAAGCCTACCTGCTTCTGTAGTGGTCTCCATATGACAAATGGCACCCTATTTAGTACACTACTTTTGACCAGATCCTTATAGGCCCTGATCAAAAGTAGTTAGCACCCTATTCCCTACGTAGTTATCTGGGATGCAGGCATGGTGTTGATTTTCCACAGGAAGTTGACTGTCCAGAGAGACTCACACCAAATTCCTATCTATTCCTGATTAGTGTGAAATACATGCATATTCTACACAGTGATGATTTCCTTATTTTGCCATTTGAGTTAATCAACCTCCAGGTTTGTTTCTCAATCCCACACTTGGCAGGGACCTCAGATGTTGATGCTGTGCGGGAGCAAAAATTGGCTCCCGATTGAAAGACTCTGGTCTACTAGAGGTCTAGCACTGTATATCTAGTCAGGCGTACCACGGCCACCACCATGCTATGGAGGTCCTGGTTCAGTCTCTGCTGGATCTAGACGTGAGGGACAGCCTGAATTTAACCTGAAAGTTTGGATTAGAACTGGGATATGAAGACCAACCGCCAAAACGATGTGCTAATGATACGAGAGCTGGTTTTACATGTAAGTATTAACTAATAGGAAACCAAGTCAGTTACGAGAGAAGACTAGTAGACACCCAGCAGAGTCATTTAAATGCAAGTTGACAACCGTGATATTAGTTAGCACTGACACCATTAACCCCGATTCTAGCAACAGCCTCATATGTACAAATCCCAAACACTCAGTTCCACAACCATCAAGTTTAAATGAACTAGAACCCATTCCACATCATGTGATGCTACTAGCATAATTTGACCAAATGTAGCTTAAGTCAAATGGTAATTTAAGCACAGGGGTCAAAGTAGACATATTGCTGATGCCAAAGCATGGTTATAATGCAAAATAAATGTTGACATTACCCCAGTCAGGTCATAGACCTCAAGTCAAAGTAGGAACCGTCAAAACAATACTGAGGACACAAGTATTACAGTTAGCGTTTAATTGAGCCAAAACAAGAAAAAGCAGTTACACACAACCTGGACTAGAGTACCCATGAAATCTTGCATGGACCCCGAGCACCATGTCCCACGTCAGATATCCATGTTTGTGGTCAACGGGGGCTGAGATGCAGAAGTCAACAGTTGCTCAATGGCATGGTCAGACTGGCCGGTGGCAGCTGCCGATGTAGCGTCGTCAGACGGGCCAGTGGCAGCTGCAGAGGTAGCGTCGTCAGACGGGCCAGTGGCAGCTTCAGAGGTAGCGTCGTCAGACGGGCCAGTGGCAGCTTCAGAGGTAGCGTCGTCAGACGGGCCAGTGGCAGCTTCAGAGGTAGCGTCGTCAGACGGGCCAGTGGCAGCTTCAGAGGTAGCGTCGTCAGACGGGCCAGTGGCAGCTTCAGAGGTAGCGTCGTCAGACGGGCCAGTGGCAGCTTCAGAGGTAGCGTCGTCAGACGGGCCAGTGGCAGCTTCAGAGGTAGCGTCGTCAGACGGGCCAGTGGCAGCTTCAGAGGTAGCGTCGTCAGACGGGCCAGTGGCAGCTTCAGAGGTAGCGTCGTCAGACGGGCCAGTGGCAGCTTCAGAGGTAGCGTCGTCAGACGGGCCAGTGGCAGCTTCAGAGGTAGCGTCGTCAGACGGGCCAGTGGCAGCTTCAGAGGTAGCGTCGTCAGACGGGCCAGTGGCAGCTTCAGAGGTAGCGTCGTCAGACGGGCCGGTCGCAGCTTCAGAGGTAGCGTCGTCAGACGGGCCGGTCGCAGCTTCAGAGGTAGCGTCGTCAGACTGGCCGGTCGCAGCTTCAGAGGTAGCGTCGTCAGACTGGCCGGTCGCAGCTTCAGAGGTAGCGTCGTCAGACTGGCCGGTCGCAGCTTCAGAGGTAGCGTCGTCAGACTGGCCGGTCGCAGCTTCAGAGGTAGCGTCGTCAGACTGGCCGGTCGCAGCTTCAGAGGTAGCGTCGTCAGACTGGCCGGTCGCAGCTTCAGAGGTAGCGTCGTCAGACTGGCCGGTCGCAGCTTCAGAGGTAGCGTCGTCAGACTGGCCGGTCGCAGCTTCAGAGGTAGCGTCGTCAGACTGGCCGGTCGCAGCTTCAGAGGTAGCGTCGTCAGACGGGCCGGTGGCAGCTTCAGAGGTAGCGTCGTCAGACGGGCCGGTCGCAGCTTCAGAGGTAGCGTCGTCAGACTGGCCGGTCGCAGCTTCAGAGGTAGCGTCGTCAGACGGGCCGGTCGCAGCTTCAGAGGTAGCGTCGTCAGACGGGCCGGTGGCAGCTTCAGAGGTAGCGTCGTCAGACGGGCCGGTGGCAGCTTCAGAGGTAGCGTCGTCAGACGGGCCAGTGGCAGCTTCAGAGGTAGCGTCGTCAGACGGGCCAGTGGCAGCTTCAGAGGTAGCGTCGTCAGACGGGCCAGTGGCAGCTTCAGAGGTAGCGTCGTCAGACGGGCCAGTGGCAGCTTCAGAGGTAGCGTCGTCAGACGGGCCAGTGGCAGCTTCAGAGGTAGCGTCGTCAGACGGGCCAGTGGCAGCGTCCTCAGATGGGCCAGTGGCAGCTTCAGAGGTAGCGTCGTCAGACTGGCCGGTCGCAGCTTCAGAGGTAGCGTCGTCAGACTGGCCGGTCGCAGCTTCAGAGGTAGCGTCGTCAGACTGGCCGGTCGCAGCTTCAGAGGTAGCGTCGTCAGACTGGCCGGTCGCAGCTTCAGAGGTAGCGTCGTCAGACTGGCCGGTCGCAGCTTCAGAGGTAGCGTCGTCAGACTGGCCGGTCGCAGCTTCAGAGGTAGCGTCGTCAGACTGGCCGGTCGCAGCTTCAGAGGTAGCGTCGTCAGACGGGCCAGTGGCAGCTTCAGAGGTAGCGTCGTCAGACTGGCCGGTCGCAGCTTCAGAGGTAGCGTCGTCAGACTGGCCGGTCGCAGCTTCAGAGGTAGCGTCGTCAGACTGGCCGGTCGCAGCTTCAGAGGTAGCGTCGTCAGACGGGCCAGTGGCAGCTTCAGAGGTAGCGTCGACAGACGGGCCAGTGGCAGCTTCAGAGGTAGCGTCGTCAGACGGGCCGGTGGCAGCTTCAGCGGTAGCGTCGTCAGACGGGCCGGTGGCAGCTTCAGCGGTAGCGTCGTCAGACGGGCCGGTGGCAGCTTCAGCGGTAGCGTCGTCAGACGGGCCGGTGGCAGCTTCAGCGGTAGCGTCGTCAGACGGGCCGGTGGCAGCTTCAGCGGTAGCGTCGTCAGACGGGCCGGTGGCAGCTTCAGAGGTAGCGTCGTCAGACGGGCCGGTGGCAGCTTCAGAGGTAGCGTCGTCAGACGGGCCGGTGGCAGCTTCAGAGGTAGCGTCGTCAGACGGGCCGGTGGCAGCTTCAGAGGTAGCGTCGTCAGACGGGCCGGTGGCAGCTTCAGAGGTAGCGTCGTCAGACGGGCCGGTGGCAGCTTCAGAGGTAGCGTCGTCAGACGGGCCGGTGGCAGCTTCAGAGGTAGCGTCGTCAGACGGGCCGGTGGCAGCTTCAGAGGTAGCGTCGTCAGACGGGCCGGTGGCAGCTTCAGAGGTAGCGTCGTCAGACGGGCCGGTGGCAGCTTCAGAGGTAGCGTCGTCAGACTGGCCGGTCGCAGCTTCAGAGGTAGCGTCGTCAGACTGGCCGGTCGCAGCTTCAGAGGTAGCGTCGTCAGACTGGCCGGTCGCAGCTTCAGAGGTAGCGTCGTCAGACTGGCCGGTCGCAGCTTCAGAGGTAGCGTCGTCAGACTGGCCGGTCGCAGCTTCAGAGGTAGCGTCGTCAGACTGGCCGGTCGCAGCTTCAGAGGTAGCGTCGTCAGACGGGCCGGTGGCAGCTTCAGAGGTAGCGTCGTCAGACGGGCCGGTCGCAGCTTCAGAGGTAGCGTCGTCAGACTGGCCGGTCGCAGCTTCAGAGGTAGCGTCGTCAGACGGGCCGGTCGCAGCTTCAGAGGTAGCGTCGTCAGACGGGCCGGTGGCAGCTTCAGAGGTAGCGTCGTCAGACGGGCCGGTGGCAGCTTCAGAGGTAGCGTCGTCAGACGGGCCAGTGGCAGCTTCAGAGGTAGCGTCGTCAGACGGGCCAGTGGCAGCTTCAGAGGTAGCGTCGTCAGACGGGCCAGTGGCAGCTTCAGAGGTAGCGTCGTCAGACGGGCCAGTGGCAGCTTCAGAGGTAGCGTCGTCAGACGGGCCAGTGGCAGCTTCAGAGGTAGCGTCGTCAGACGGGCCAGTGGCAGCTTCAGAGGTAGCGTCGTCAGACGGGCCAGTGGCAGCGTCGTCAGATGGGCCAGTGGCAGCTTCAGAGGTAGCGTCGTCAGACTGGCCGGTCGCAGCTTCAGAGGTAGCGTCGTCAGACTGGCCGGTCGCAGCTTCAGAGGTAGCGTCGTCAGACTGGCCGGTCGCAGCTTCAGAGGTAGCGTCGTCAGACTGGCCGGTCGCAGCTTCAGAGGTAGCGTCGTCAGACTGGCCGGTCGCAGCTTCAGAGGTAGCGTCGTCAGACTGGCCGGTCGCAGCTTCAGTGGTAGCGTCGTCAGACTGGCCGGTCGCAGCTTCAGAGGTAGCGTCGTCAGACGGGCCAGTGGCAGCTTCAGAGGTAGCGTCGTCAGACTGGCCGGTCGCAGCTTCAGAGGTAGCGTCGTCAGACTGGCCGGTCGCAGCTTCAGAGGTAGCGTCGTCAGACTGGCCGGTCGCAGCTTCAGAGGTAGCGTCGTCAGACGGGCCAGTGGCAGCTTCAGAAGTAGCGTCGTCAGACGGGCCAGTGGCAGCTTCAGAGGTAGCGTCGACAGACGGGCCAGTGGCAGCTTCAGAGGTAGCGTCGTCAGACGGGCCGGTGGCAGCTTCAGCGGTAGCGTCGTCAGACGGGCCGGTGGCAGCTTCAGCGGTAGCGTCGTCAGACGGGCCGGTGGCAGCTTCAGCGGTAGCGTCGTCAGACGGGCCGGTGGCAGCTTCAGCGGTAGCGTCGTCAGACGGGCCGGTGGCAGCTTCAGAGGTAGCGTCGTCAGACGGGCCGGTGGCAGCTTCAGAGGTAGCGTCGTCAGACGGGCCGGTGGCAGCTTCAGAGGTAGCGTCGTCAGACGGGCCGGTGGCAGCTTCAGAGGTAGCGTCGTCAGACGGGCCGGTGGCAGCTTCAGAGGTAGCGTCGTCAGACGGGCCGGTGGCAGCTTCAGAGGTAGCGTCGTCAGACGGGCCGGTGGCAGCTTCAGAGGTAGCGTCGTCAGACGGGCCGGTGGCAGCTTCAGAGGTAGCGTCGTCAGACGGGCCGGTGGCAGCTTCAGAGGTAGCGTCGTCAGACGGGCCGGTGGCAGCTTCAGAGGTAGCGTCGTCAGACGGGCCGGTGGCAGCTTCAGAGGTAGCGTCGTCAGACGGGCCGGTGGCAGCTTCAGAGGTAGCGTCGTCAGACGGGCCGGTGGCAGCTTCAGAGGTAGCGTCGTCAGACGGGCCGGTGGCAGCTTCAGAGGTAGCGTCGTCAGACGGGCCGGTGGCAGCTTCAGAGGTAGCGTCGTCAGACGGGCCGGTCGCAGCTTCAGAGGTAGCGTCGTCAGACGGGCCGGTCGCAGCTTCAGAGGTAGCGTCGTCAGACTGGCCGGTCGCAGCTTCAGAGGTAGCGTCGTCAGACTGGCCGGTCGCAGCTTCAGAGGTAGCGTCGTCAGACTGGCCGGTCGCAGCTTCAGAGGTAGCGTCGTCAGACTGGCCGGTCGCAGCTTCAGAGGTAGCGTCGTCAGACTGGCCGGTCGCAGCTTCAGAGGTAGCGTCGTCAGACTGGCCGGTCGCAGCTTCAGAGGTAGCGTCGTCAGACTGGCCGGTCGCAGCTTCAGAGGTAGCGTCGTCAGACGGGCCGGTGGCAGCTTCAGAGGTAGCGTCGTCAGACGGGCCGGTCGCAGCTTCAGAGGTAGCGTCGTCAGACTGGCCGGTCGCAGCTTCAGAGGTAGCGTCGTCAGACGGGCCGGTCGCAGCTTCAGAGGTAGCGTCGTCAGACGGGCCGGTGGCAGCTTCAGAGGTAGCGTCGTCAGACGGGCCGGTGGCAGCTTCAGAGGTAGCGTCGTCAGACGGGCCAGTGGCAGCTTCAGAGGTAGCGTCGTCAGACGGGCCAGTGGCAGCTTCAGAGGTAGCGTCGTCAGACGGGCCAGTGGCAGCGTCGTCAGATGGGCCAGTGGCAGCTTCAGAGGTAGCGTCGTCAGACTGGCCGGTCGCAGCTTCAGAGGTAGCGTCGTCAGACTGGCCGGTCGCAGCTTCAGAGGTAGCGTCGTCAGACTGGCCGGTCGCAGCTTCAGAGGTAGCGTCGTCAGACTGGCCGGTGGCAGCTTCAGAGGTAGCGTCGTCAGACGGGCCGGTGGCAGCTTCAGCGGTAGCGTCGTCAGACGGGCCGGTGGCAGCTTCAGCGGTAGCGTCGTCAGACGGGCCGGTGGCAGCTTCAGAGGTAGCGTCGTCAGACGGGCCGGTGGCAGCTTCAGAGGTAGCGTCGTCAGACGGGCCGGTGGCAGCTTCAGAGGTAGCGTCGTCAGACGGGCCGGTGGCAGCTTCAGAGGTAGCGTCGTCAGACGGGCCGGTGGCAGCTTCAGAGGTAGCGTCGTCAGACGGGCCGGTGGCAGCTTCAGAGGTAGCGTCGTCAGACGGGCCGGTGGCAGCTTCAGAGGTAGCGTCGTCAGACGGGCCGGTGGCAGCTTCAGAGGTAGCGTCGTCAGACGGGCCGGTGGCAGCTTCAGAGGTAGCGTCGTCAGACGGGCCGGTGGCAGCTTCAGAGGTAGCGTCGTCAGACGGGCCGGTGGCAGCTTCAGAGGTAGCGTCGTCAGACGGGCCGGTGGCAGCTTCAGAGGTAGCGTCGTCAGACGGGCCGGTGGCAGCTTCAGAGGTAGCGTCGTCAGACGGGCCAGTGGCAGCTTCAGAGGTAGCGTCGTCAGACGGGCCAGTGGCAGCGTCGTCAGATGGGCCAGTGGCAGCTTCAGAGGTAGCGTCGTCAGACTGGCCGGTCGCAGCTTCAGAGGTAGCGTCGTCAGACTGGCCGGTCGCAGCTTCAGAGGTAGCGTCGTCAGACTGGCCGGTCGCAGCTTCAGAGGTAGCGTCGTCAGACTGGCCGGTCGCAGCTTCAGAGGTAGCGTCGTCAGACTGGCCGGTCGCAGCTTCAGAGGTAGCGTCGTCAGACTGGCCGGTCGCAGCTTCAGAGGTAGCGTCGTCAGACTGGCCGGTCGCAGCTTCAGAGGTAGCGTCGTCAGACGGGCCAGTGGCAGCTTCAGAGGTAGCGTCGTCAGACTGGCCGGTCGCAGCTTCAGAGGTAGCGTCGTCAGACTGGCCGGTCGCAGCTTCAGAGGTAGCGTCGTCAGACTGGCCGGTCGCAGCTTCAGAGGTAGCGTCGTCAGACGGGCCAGTGGCAGCTTCAGAAGTAGCGTCGTCAGACGGGCCAGTGGCAGCTTCAGAGGTAGCGTCGACAGACGGGCCGGTGGCAGCTTCAGAGGTAGCGTCGTCAGACGGGCCGGTGGCAGCTTCAGCGGTAGCGTCGTCAGACGGGCCGGTGGCAGCTTCAGCGGTAGCGTCGTCAGACGGGCCGGTGGCAGCTTCAGCGGTAGCGTCGTCAGACGGGCCGGTGGCAGCTTCAGCGGTAGCGTCGTCAGACGGGCCGGTGGCAGCTTCAGAGGTAGCGTCGTCAGACGGGCCGGTGGCAGCTTCAGAGGTAGCGTCGTCAGACGGGCCGGTGGCAGCTTCAGAGGTAGCGTCGTCAGACGGGCCGGTGGCAGCTTCAGAGGTAGCGTCGTCAGACGGGCCGGTGGCAGCTTCAGAGGTAGCGTCGTCAGACGGGCCGGTGGCAGCTTCAGAGGTAGCGTCGTCAGACGGGCCGGTGGCAGCTTCAGAGGTAGCGTCGTCAGACGGGCCGGTGGCAGCTTCAGAGGTAGCGTCGTCAGACGGGCCGGTGGCAGCTTCAGAGGTAGCGTCGTCAGACGGGCCGGTGGCAGCTTCAGAGGTAGCGTCGTCAGACGGGCCGGTGGCAGCTTCAGAGGTAGCGTCGTCAGACGGGCCGGTGGCAGCTTCAGAGGTAGCGTCGTCAGACGGGCCGGTGGCAGCTTCAGAGGTAGCGTCGTCAGACGGGCCGGTGGCAGCTTCAGAGGTAGCGTCGTCAGACGGGCCGGTGGCAGCTTCAGAGGTAGCGTCGTCAGACGGGCCGGTCGCAGCTTCAGAGGTAGCGTCGTCAGACTGGCCGGTCGCAGCTTCAGAGGTAGCGTCGTCAGACTGGCCGGTCGCAGCTTCAGAGGTAGCGTCGTCAGACTGGCCGGTCGCAGCTTCAGAGGTAGCGTCGTCAGACTGGCCGGTCGCAGCTTCAGAGGTAGCGTCGTCAGACTGGCCGGTCGCAGCTTCAGAGGTAGCGTCGTCAGACTGGCCGGTCGCAGCTTCAGAGGTAGCGTCGTCAGACTGGCCGGTCGCAGCTTCAGAGGTAGCGTCGTCAGACGGGCCGGTGGCAGCTTCAGAGGTAGCGTCGTCAGACGGGCCGGTCGCAGCTTCAGAGGTAGCGTCGTCAGACTGGCCGGTCGCAGCTTCAGAGGTAGCGTCGTCAGACGGGCCGGTCGCAGCTTCAGAGGTAGCGTCGTCAGACGGGCCGGTGGCAGCTTCAGAGGTAGCGTCGTCAGACGGGCCGGTGGCAGCTTCAGAGGTAGCGTCGTCAGACGGGCCAGTGGCAGCTTCAGAGGTAGCGTCGTCAGACGGGCCAGTGGCAGCTTCAGAGGTAGCGTCGTCAGACGGGCCAGTGGCAGCGTCGTCAGATGGGCCAGTGGCAGCTTCAGAGGTAGCGTCGTCAGACTGGCCGGTCGCAGCTTCAGAGGTAGCGTCGTCAGACTGGCCGGTCGCAGCTTCAGAGGTAGCGTCGTCAGACTGGCCGGTCGCAGCTTCAGAGGTAGCGTCGTCAGACTGGCCGGTCGCAGCTTCAGAGGTAGCGTCGTCAGACTGGCCGGTCGCAGCTTCAGAGGTAGCGTCGTCAGACTGGCCGGTCGCAGCTTCAGAGGTAGCGTCGTCAGACTGGCCGGTCGCAGCTTCAGAGGTAGCGTCGTCAGACTGGCCGGTCGCAGCTTCAGAGGTAGCGTCGTCAGACTGGCCGGTCGCAGCTTCAGAGGTAGCGTCGTCAGACTGGCCGGTCGCAGCTTCAGAGGTAGCGTCGTCAGACTGGCCGGTCGCAGCTTCAGAGGTAGCGTCGTCAGACGGGCCGGTGGCAGCTTCAGAGGTAGCGTCGTCAGACGGGCCGGTCGCAGCTTCAGAGGTAGCGTCGTCAGACTGGCCGGTCGCAGCTTCAGAGGTAGCGTCGTCAGACGGGCCGGTGGCAGCTTCAGAGGTAGCGTCGTCAGACGGGCCGGTGGCAGCTTCAGAGGTAGCGTCGTCAGACGGGCCAGTGGCAGCTTCAGAGGTAGCGTCGTCAGACGGGCCAGTGGCAGCTTCAGAGGTAGCGTCGTCAGACGGGCCGGTGGCAGCTTCAGAGGTAGCGTCGTCAGACGGGCCGGTGGCAGCTTCAGAGGTAGCGTCGTCAGACGGGCCGGTGGCAGCTTCAGAGGTAGCGTCGTCAGACGGGCCGGTGGCAGCTTCAGAGGTAGCGTCGTCAGACGGGCCGGTGGCAGCTTCAGAGGTAGCGTCGTCAGACTGGCCGGTCGCAGCTTCAGAGGTAGCGTCGTCAGACTGGCCGGTCGCAGCTTCAGAGGTAGCGTCGTCAGACGGGCCGGTGGCAGCTTCAGAGGTAGCGTCGTCAGACGGGCCGGTGGCAGCTTCAGAGGTAGCGTCGTCAGACGGGCCAGTGGCAGCTTCAGAGGTAGCGTCGTCAGACGGGCCAGTGGCAGCTTCAGAGGTAGCGTCGTCAGACGGGCCAGTGGCAGCTTCAGAGGTAGCGTCGTCAGACGGGCCAGTGGCAGCTTCAGAGGTAGCGTCGTCAGACGGGCCAGTGGCAGCTTCAGAGGTAGCGTCGTCAGACGGGCCAGTGGCAGCTTCAGAGGTAGCGTCGTCAGACGGGCCAGTGGCAGCTTCAGAGGTAGCGTCGTCAGACGGGCCAGTGGCAGCTTCAGAGGTAGCGTCGTCAGACGGGCCAGTGGCAGCTTCAGAGGTAGCGTCGTCAGACGGGCCAGTGGCAGCTTCAGAGGTAGCGTCGTCAGACGGGCCAGTGGCAGCTTCAGAGGTAGCGTCGTCAGACGGGCCAGTGGCAGCTTCAGAGGTAGCGTCGTCAGACGGGCCAGTGGCAGCTTCAGAGGTAGCGTCGTCAGAGGACAGGGCATCATTTGCCGTAGAGCTACCGTGGTTTGGAGAAGCTTGGGATTCTACTTCATTAGTCTCGAAATACTCTAGAGAGAAAACATAAAGGAACAGTTGGGTATTCTACAGCAACACAGCTGTTCTACACGGTCTAGGCCAAATTGCCATTAGAATGTTGAGCAACATGAACCCAACACAGATTTAAAAGTATATGTTTCAGGCCGTACCTTCTCTGTCTTGTTTAGCGTCAGACCCTATGGATCGGAGCAAGGCCAGGGCATGCACAATGGAGACGTCATTTGATGACAGCTCTGAAAAACGTAGGTTAAGGTACACAAGCAAAATGACCAAATCAAAGGGTTTGACAACATTATTTAGACAACTGAGTTACTCTATGGTGTTGAATGAGTGTCAAACACAGCAGCACCATAGACACAGTACAAAGCTAGAAGGGTTGTGGAAAGAAACACTTACCTCCAAGTCTCCTCTGCAGAGAGACTTGCTCTAGCTTCTGGGACTTTCCAACAGGGTAACAAGAAACTGAGGAGAAAGTGTTGACAGAAGTTGAGTTGACACAAAATAACTACATATATTAATAATAGCAGACGACCAATGCGGAACAAACAGACAGTCAAATTTTTATCTCCAACTGATAAAGTTGAGATTATTTCCCAACCAAATCCCTTCAATCCAAATAAAACATTAGTGAACCAACCTTTCACAACCCCCACAGTCACCACAAAGAGCAGCAATTCTCTCACACCTCCCATGATCATGAAAATAGTCTGTGTTATCAACAGGTAATGTCTTCACATGGCCTGTATGAGGCTTATATAGGCCACTAATGACCTTTTACCTGACAAACATGACTTAACGATCAATTAACATGCTTGATTGAGGTGTTACATTCAGATAGAAATAGACCACAGATACATTCAGATAGAAATAGAAATAGACCAAATAGACTACGACCGGTCATAATTACAATGGGACTACTGAATAAGCTCAGGCTTTCTAGGTCCGTACCCTATAATTGGTTCAGCGTACGACTCTCATCTCCCCAAGATGTCAGAATTAGTGATAACAGGTGTAGGAACTGTGCCTACCTTGTTTCTGTTTCACTGATTCAGAATCTCTAGTTCGACTGCAAATCGTGGTGAACCCTGCTCGCAGTGCCAACTGTTAGGTTCTAATTCTCAGAGTAAAAACTCGACGGACACTATGAAAGCTTAAACCAAGTTTATTCTTCCCAGAGGGTCAAGACAGCTGCATTAGACAAAAAACATATTCACACAAGCACTGATATTTAATCCTTTCTCCTATGCTGAGTCTACTCCTACACCTCTGAACAGCCAATGCATCTCTGTTGCTAGACAGAACCTTTGTGATATCTGTTCTTCCTCACTTCATCTGACCTGACCGCTACCCCAAAGTGCTCACTCCTCCCCAACTCAAGGCTGTCATGTTGATTGGTACCAGACTGTGTCTGGTAGATTTTTCAACCAGAAATTTGCACAGTGTAGCTCTAACTCCAAAAAGTTTTGGGACACTGTAAAGTCCATGGAGAACAAGAGCACCTCCTCCCAGCTGCCCACTGCATTGAGGCTAGGTAACACGGTCACCACCGATAAATCCATGATAATCGAACATTTCAATAAGCATTTCTCTACGGCTGGCCATGTTTTCTTCCTGGCTACCCCAACTCCGGCCAACAGCTCCGCACACCCCGCAGCTACTTGCCCGAGCCTCCCCAGCTTCTCCTTCACCCAAATCCAGGTAGCAGATGTTCTGAAAGAGCTGCAAAAACTGGACCCGTACAAATCAGCTGGGCTAGACAATCTGGACCCTCTCTTTCTAAAATTATCCGCCGCCATTGTTGCAACCCCCATTACCAGTCTGTTCAACCTCTCTTTCGTATCGTCCGAGATCCCTAAAGATTGGAAAGCTGCCGCGGTCATCCCCCTCTTCAAAGGGGGTGACACTCTAGACCCAAACTGTTATAGACCTATATCCATCCTGCTCTGCCTTTCTAAAGTCTTCGAAAGCCAAGTTAATAAACAGATCACTGACCATTTCGAATCCCACCGTACCTTCTCCGCTGTGCAATCCAGTTTCCGAGCTGGTCATGGGTGCACCTCAGCCACGCTCAAGGTACTAAACGATATCATAACCGCCATCGATAAAAGACAGTACTGTGCAGCCGTCTTCATCGACCTGGCCAAGGCTTTCGACTCTGTCAATCACCGTATTCTTATCGGCAGACTCAACAGCCTTGGTTTCTCAAATGACTGTCTCGCCTGGTTCACCAACTACTTCGCAGACAGAGTTCAGTGTGTCAAATTGGAAGGCCTGTTGTCCGGACCTCTGGCAGTCTCTATGGGAGTACCACAGGGTTCAATTCTCGGGCCGACACTTTTCTCTGTATATATCAACGATGTCACTCTTGCTGCGTGTGATTCCCTGATCCACCTCTACGCAGACGACAGCATTCTGTATACATCTAGCCCTTCTTTGGACACTGTGTTAACTAACCTCCAAACGAGCTTCAATGCCATACAACGCTCCTTCCTGTGGCCTCCAACTGCTCTTAAACGCTAGTAAAACCAAATGCATGCTTTTCAAAATTTCGCTGCCCGCACCCGCCCGCCCAGCATCACTACTCTGGACGGTTCTGACCTAGAATACGTGGACAACTACAAATACCTAGGTGTTTGGCTAGACTGTAAACTCTCCTTCCAGACTCATATCAAACATCTCCAATCCAAAATCAAATCTAGAAACAGCTTTCTATTTCGCAACAAAGCCTCCTTCACTCACGCCGCCAAACTTACCCTAGTAAAACTGACTATCCTACCAATCCTCGACTTTGGCGATGTCATCTACAAAATAGCTTCCAATACTCTACTCAGCAAACTGGATGCAGTCTATCACAGAGCCATCCGTGTTGTTACCAAAGCCCCTTATACCACCCACCACTACGACCTGTATGCTCTTGTCGGCTGGCCCTCGCTACATATTCGTCGCCAGACCCACTGGCTCCAGGTCATCTATAAGTCTATGCTAGGTAAAGCTCCGCCTTATCTCAGCTCACTGGTCACGATAACAACACCCACCCGTAGCACGCGCTCCAGCAGGTATATCTCACTGGTTATCCCCAAAGCCAACACCTCTTTTGGCCGCCTTTCCTTCCAGTTCTCTGCTGCCAGTGACTGGAACGAATTGCAAAAATCGCTGAAGCTGGAGACTTACATTTCACTCACTAACTTTAAATATCAGCTATCTGAGCAGCTAACCGATCACTGCAGCTATATGTTGTGACGTTGTATTAGTTAATGTGACGACTGTTGCTCATCGAATGATTACAAGTTTCTAATTACGTGATTAACTGAATCAAGTAATTATTAACTCATTAACCTGGGGCACCATGGGAAAACTAGTTTTTATTGAGTTTCTATTTCCCAAATTAACTCAAAGAATATCAGAATATCGATTTTACCACAGCCGCTAATTAACCAGTTGCCTCTACCAATCTCGTTCTGAACGTCGTATAGCCCGGGATTCTGCACGGACCCGGGTCTCACTAATGAATTCGCACCACACCAATCTTAGTTGAATGTTTATTTACTAAAAAGCTAAATTGATGATAAAAGATACACACACACAAAAACACATTCTAGGCTATTGATTAGAACTTAGTATAACGGGCCAACACACTAGGGCGCGTGTTACCCAAAATGGGGATTTAAAAGAGAGAGAAAGAGAGAAAGTACACGAGATAAATATACATTTGGGGGAAATTGTCAGCTATGCTCATTCTAACCCTAGCCTTGCCCCAAACTGCCGCTGTTATGAGTCAGAATATAATGATGTAATTACTTGTGGAAGGTCTCCGTGGATTTTCCCGCGTGGACCGTTCAAGCTGCTCAATGACGCACTGCTCCTGCGCACCTCTCTAGGTGTCCTCACGATGTCCGTGTCCTTTGGCTTACTGGCCTGTTCACTTGTCCTTGCTCTGGAAGGGGTCTTCGGAGGACAGATAGCTCTGTAGCTCAGAGCTCACAGCGTAAAGATGAAAGAGGGTAGATACCACGATTCGATGGGGAGTGGAGGCTAGGTGGTTCGGCTTGAATTCACCCGCTTAGACACCGCTACTCATCCGTAGCTTGGGTAGAAAAAGATTTCTTTGTCTTCAAACTTGTTGCGTTTTGGGTTCGTTGACCTTTTAGACCTTTGGCTGCAGCTCGGTTCACTTAGTCTAATCTGTTAATTCTGCACTCACAGGTTTTATACCCTCGGGTCAGAAGTGGGCGTAACCGCCTTCAGGGCAATTCTCTGGGCGTACCAAGTTTAAAGGGCAAGGTATAGATTTTACTCAAATCCAATTTTAGACAACTAACTTCACATTTCATCTTTACCGAAACATTCTCTTTGATTTGGACATTTTCCACACAACGTACAATGTATAAACATCAAGCATATACGAGGAAAACTCTTAACGTTACAATGTTTTCATAATAACGTCATCTATTAACCTTTAATAACAAAACAAAAATGACATACATTTTGATATTCCATCTATCATCATGACCACCATTGTAGTTGACGGAAACCATTGTTCCAAAGTCCCTTTATTGCATGTTTAAAGTTCTGAGGATGGTTCTCCACATAGTGAGAGGGAATATTTTCTGTGGCCTCAGAATTACCATGGGTGTGAGGGGTCATAAAACCCCCACATCTTCAGACCCCTAGATCTCTCCTCATCTGTTGGGGTTGAGAGATAATCTGTAGGGTTGTGGTCTCCTGTAACCTGACCTGATGTCACGTTCCTGACCTGTTTTCTGTTGTTTTGTATGTGTTTAGTTGGTCAGGGCGTGAGTTGGGGTGGGTAGTCTATGTTATGTGTTTTCTATGTTGGGTTAATGTGTTGCCTGGTATGGTTCTCAATTAGAGGCAGGTGTTTGACGTTTCCTCTGATTGAGAACCATATTAAGGTAGGTTGTTCTCACTGTTTGTTTGTGGGTGATTGTTCCTGTGTCTGTGTATTCCACATGGGACTGTTTCGTTTGTTCGTTCGTTTTAGGTAGTCTGTTCGTGCGTTCTTCGTCTATATGTAAGTTTGTTTGTTTCAGGTCTGTTGCCTTCGTTTATTGTTTTGTAGTTTGTTCTAGTGTTCATTTTAGTGTTTCGTCTTTCATTTAATAAATCAGTATGTATTCATCACCCGCTGCGCCTTGGTCCGTTCATTCACCACAAGACGAACGTTACACCTGATCAGGACAGTCATGACATATACATAGTTCATCTGTAAATAGCCCACCCCAATCTACCCACCTCATCCCCATATTGTTTTTATTTACTTTTCTGCTCTTTTGCACACCAGTATCACTACTTGCACATCATCATCTGCTCATAATCATCTGCTCATCTATCACTCCAGTGTTAGTCTGCAAAATGTTTCTTACTTTGAAACTATGGCCTATTTATTGCCTTACCTCCTCACGCCATTTGCACACCTGTATAGACTTTCTTTTTTTCTATTGTGTTATTGACTGTACGCTTGTTTATTCCATGTGTAACTCTGTGTTGTTTGTGTCGCACTGCTTTGCTTTATCTTGGCCAGGTCGCAGTTGTAAATGAGAACTTGTTCTCAACTAGCTTACCTGGTTAAATAAAGGTGAAATAAACAAAAAATCCCAGAGGATCCCAGATGGCTAACAATAACATATCCTGACATAATGTAAACGTTATACACTGCTCAAAAAAATAAAGGGAACACTTAAACACAATGTAACTCCAAGTCAATCACACTTCTGTGAAATCAAACTGTCCACTTAGGAAGCAACACTGATTGACAATAAATTTCACATGCTGTTGTGCAAATGGAATAGACAAAAGGTGGAAATTATAGGCAATTAGCAAGACACCCCCAATATGGCCTGCTGGAGGTCATTTTGCAGGGCTCTGGCAGTGCTCCTCCTTGCACAAAGGCGGAGGTAGCAGTCCTGCTGCTGGGTTGTTGCCCTCCTACGGCCTCCTCCACGTCTCCTGATGTACTGGCCTGTCTCCTGGTAGCGCCTCCATGCTCTGGACACTACGCTGACAGACACAGCAAACCTTTCCACAGCTCGCATTGATGTGCCATCCTGGATGAGCTGCACTACCTGAGCCACTTGTGTGGGTTGTAGACTCCGTCTCATGCTACCACTAGAGTGAAAGCACCGCCAGCATTCAAAAGTGACCAAAACATCAGCCAGGAATTCCAGGAAGCATAGGAACTGAGAAGTGGTCTGTGGTCACCACCTGCAGAATCACTCCTTTATTGGGGGTGTCTTGCTAATTGCCTATAATTTCCACCTTTTGTCTATTCCATTTGCAAAACAGCATTTGAAATTTATTGTCAGTGTTGCTTCCTAAGTGGACAGTTTGATTTCACAGAAGTGTGATTGACTTGGAGTTACATTGTGTTGTTTAAGTGTTCCCTTTATTTTTTTGAGCAGTGTACATTAAGCTCTGTGACATGAATTAGTATATTTCATATTCTCAGAACCCAACAGTAGGTTTTAAGGTGTGGCTGCATGTTTGTCGTGGACGCATTGTCACTCTTGATGTTCTTTTTCCAGATTGCAAGTGAAACACCTTTAGATGTAAGTGCCAGTTGGTAACTTTCTCACACTTGCTTGTTTAAGGTATGGATGCAACACCCCAGTATGTCTGCAGGGGCTGGTCACTGAGATTTACCATGTTTCACATGCTACTAGACTAACCTTCCAAGTAAATATGTTACAAGTCTGAACTGGCTGTCCTTGTCTTTCCTCAACTAATTGAAACCTCAGGGACAGACATGCTAAACGACTTTGATGTCAGAGCTCCCATCAGCCCTCTACACCTCACTGTGAGTAAAGCCTACCTGCTTCTGTAGTGGTCTCCATATGACAAATGGCACCCTATTTAGTACACTACTTTTGACCAGATCCTTATAGGCCCTGATCAAAAGTAGTTAGCACCCTATTCCCTACGTAGTTATCTGGGATGCAGGCATGGTGTTGATTTTCCACAGGAAGTTGACTGTCCAGAGAGACTCACACCAAATTCCTATCTATTCCTGATTAGTGTGAAATACATGCATATTCTACACAGTGATGATTTCCTTATTTTGCCATTTGAGTTAATCAACCTCCAGGTTTGTTTCTCAATCCCACACTTGGCAGGGACCTCAGATGTTGATGCTGTGCGGGAGCAAAAATTGGCTCCCGATTGAAAGACTCTGGTCTACTAGAGGTCTAGCACTGTATATCTAGTCAGGCGTACCACGGCCACCACCATGCTATGGAGGTCCTGGTTCAGTCTCTGCTGGATCTAGACGTGAGGGACAGCCTGAATTTAACCTGAAAGTTTGGATTAGAACTGGGATATGAAGACCAACCGCCAAAACGATGTGCTAATGATACGAGAGCTGGTTTTACATGTAAGTATTAACTAATAGGAAACCAAGTCAGTTACGAGAGAAGACTAGTAGACACCCAGCAGAGTCATTTAAATGCAAGTTGACAACCGTGATATTAGTTAGCACTGACACCATTAACCCCGATTCTAGCAACAGCCTCATATGTACAAATACCAAACACTCAGTTCCACAACCATCAAGTTTAAATGAACTAGAACCCATTCCACATCATGTGATGCTACTAGCATAATTTGACCAAATGTAGCTTAAGTCAAATGGTAATTTAAGCACAGGGGTCAAAGTAGACATATTGCTGATGCCAAAGCATGGTTATAATGCAAAATAAATGTTGACATTACCCCAGTCAGGTCATAGACCTCAAGTCAAAGTAGGAACCGTCAAAACAATACTGAGGACACAAGTATTACAGTTAGCGTTTAATTGAGCCAAAACAAGAAAAAGCAGTTACACACAACCTGGACTAGAGTACCCATGAAATCTTGCATGGACCCCGAGCACCATGTCCCACGTCAGATATCCATGTTTGTGGTCAACGGGGGCTGAGATGCAGAAGTCAACAGTTGCTCAATGGCATGGTCAGACTGGCCGGTGGCAGCTTCAGAGGTAGCGTCATCAGACGGGCCAGTGGCAGCTTCAGAGGTAGCGTCGTCAGACTGGCCGGTCGCAGCTTCAGAGGTAGCGTCGTCAGACTGGCCGGTCGCAGCTTCAGAGGTAGCGTCGTCAGACTGGCCGGTCGCAGCTTCAGAGGGAGCGTCGTCAGACGGGCCGGTCGCAGCTTCAGAGGTAGCGTCGTCAGACGGGCCGGTCGCAGCTTCAGAGGTAGCGTCGTCAGACGGGCCAGTGGCAGCTTCAGAGGTAGCGTCGTCAGACGGGCCAGTGGCAGCTTCAGAGGTAGCGTCGTCAGACGGGCCAGTGGCAGCTTCAGAGGTAGCGTCGTCAGACGGGCCAGTGGCAGCTTCAGAGGTAGCGTCGTCAGACGGGCCAGTGGCAGCTTCAGAGGTAGCGTCGTCAGACGGGCCAGTGGCAGCTTCAGAGGTAGCGTCGTCAGACGGGCCAGTGGCAGCTTCAGAGGTAGCGTCGTCAGACGGGCCAGTGGCAGCCTTCAGAGGTAGCGTCGTCAGACGGGCCAGTGGCAGCTTCAGAGGTAGCGTCGTCAGACGGGCCAGTGGCACCTTCAGAGGTAGCGTCGTCAGACGGGCCAGTGGCAGCTTCAGAGGTAGCGTCGTCAGACGGGCCAGTGGCAGCTTCAGAGGTAGCGTCGTCAGACGGGCCAGTGGCAGCTTCAGAGGTAGCGTCGTCAGACGGGCCAGTGGCAGCTTCAGAGGTAGCGTCGTCAGACGGGCCAGTGGCAGCTTCAGAGGTAGCGTCGTCAGACGGGCCAGTGGCAGCTTCAGAGGTAGCGTCGTCAGACGGGCCAGTGGCAGCTTCAGAGGTAGCGTCGTCAGACGGGCCAGTGGCAGCTTCAGAGGTAGCGTCGTCAGACGGGCCAGTGGCAGCTTCAGAGGTAGCGTCGTCAGACGGGCCAGTGGCAGCTTCAGAGGTAGCGTCGTCAGACGGGCCAGTGGCAGCTTCAGAGGTAGCGTCGTCAGACGGGCCAGTGGCAGCTTCAGAGGTAGCGTCGTCAGACGGGCCAGGCCGTGGCAGCTTCAGAGGTAGCGTCGTCAGACGGGCCAGTGGCAGCTTCAGAGGTAGCGTCGTCAGACGGGCCAGTGGCAGCTTCAGAGGTAGCGTCGTCAGACGGGCCAGTGGCAGCTTCAGAGGTAGCGTCGTCAGACGGGCCAGTGGCAGCTTCAGAGGTAGCGTCGTCAGACGGGCCAGTGGCAGCTTCAGAGGTAGCGTCGTCAGACGGGCCAGTGGCAGCTTCAGAGGTAGCGTCGTCAGACGGGCCAGTGGCAGCTTCAGAGGTAGCGTCGTCAGACGGGCCAGTGGCAGCTTCAGAGGTAGCGTCGTCAGACGGGCCTGTGGCAGCTTCAGAGGTAGCGTCGTCAGACGGGCCAGTGGCAGCTTCAGAGGTAGCGTCGTCAGACGGGCCAGTGGCAGCTTCAGAGGTAGCGTCGTCAGACGGGCCAGTGGCAGCTTCAGAGGTAGCGTCGTCAGACGGGCCAGTGGCAGCTTCAGAGGTAGCGTCGTCAGACGGGCCAGTGGCAGCTTCAGAGGTAGCGTCGTCAGACGGGCCAGTGGCAGCTTCAGAGGTAGCGTCGTCAGACGGGCCAGTGGCAGCTTCAGAGGTAGCGTCGTCAGACGGGCTAGTGGCAGCTTCAGAGGTAGCGTCGTCAGAGGACAGGGCATCATTTGCCGGAGAGCTACCATGGTTTGGAGAAGCTTGGGATTCTACTTCATTAGTCTCAAAATACTCTAGAGAGAAAACAAAAAGGAACAGTTGGGTATTCTACAGCAACACAGCTGTTCTACACGGTCTAGGCCAAATTGCCATTAGAATGTTGAGCAACATGAACCCAACACAGATTTAAAAGTATATGTTTCAGGCCGTACCTTCTCTGTCTTGTTTAGCGTCAGACCCTATGGATCGGAGCAAGGCCAGGGCATGCACAATGGAGACGTCATTTGATGACAGCTCTGAAAAACGTAGGTTAAGGTACACAAGCAAAATGACCAAATCAAAGGGTTTGACAACATTATTTAGACAACTGAGTTACTCTATGGTGTTGAATGAGTGTCAAACACAGCAGCACCATAGACACAGTACAAAGCTAGAAGGGTTGTGGAAAGAAACACTTACCTCCAAGTCTCCTCTGCAGAGAGACTTGCTCTTGCTTCTGGGACTTTCCAACAGGGTAACAAGAAACTGAGGAGAAAGTGTTGACAGAAGTTGAGTTGACACAAAATAGGTACATATATTAATAATAGCAGACGACCAATGCGGAACAAACAGACAGTCAAATTTTAATCTCCAACTGATAAAGTTGAGATTACTTCCCAACCAAATCCCTTCAATCCAAATAAAACATTAGTGAACCAACCTTTCACAACCCCCACAGTCACCACAAAGAGCAGCAATTCTCTCACACCTCCCATGATCATGAAAATAGTCTGTGTTATCAACAGGTAATGTCTTCACATGGCCTGTATGAGGCTTATATAGGCCACTAATGACCTTTTACCTGACAAACATGACTTAACGATCAATTAACATGCTTGATTGAGGTGTTACATTCAGATAGAAATAGACCATGTAGAACGTATGTTGGGCAGGCAATCTTTTCTACTCCATATATTGCATTTATATCTGTAATGTTTAACCCTAATGGTCTCAGCTCAGCAGTAGAAAGAAGTAGGCCTAATTATTTTAGGTGTAATCTTCAAAGATATTAGGGGGAAATAAACACTGTACCCAAATCCACTTTTTACAATGCTCCTGGGAAATGGGTAGGCCTCCACCATATAGTCCTTCACAGTTTTACAGCTGTGTTATATTCCTTTATTTACATAGATCACATACATAAATATATATGTTAGCTGTAGGTAGCTTTGGGATAAAATTCCCATATTGTATTGTTACTAACATAAATCATAATATATCATATTTTCCTCATTTGCTCTGTAGGAGGTTCGTCATATGAAGGACATTCAAGTGGATGTGACCCCTAACCTGCAATAGGGGCTCAGTGGGGTGACAGACATCCTGTAACGGATCTCCAAGCTAGTGTCTGAGGACCTGGAGGAGGCTGTGTCTACAGCTGTGGTTCAGGACAAGCATGGTAACCTACCCTAACCTCACTGTATGAAGGATTTCATTGTTATGGATAGTTATCTCCAATCTGTTCAAATGTCACTGTTGTTATTCACACTTGTCTTCCTATTTCCACATAATCTGTCATGGTTCCCCACCTTAACAGGGCATAAAACCAACCTCTCTTTATTGCTCTCTTTATTGCTAATACAACCAAATACAACAGCGTTCGAGTATCTTAATGCTTTTCTTCTAACCCTGAATGGCAACTTTTTATCCTAGTACACAAGCATGTCATTTTATCCATCCACACCCACTCTACTGCCGCATGTCCACTGCGGCTGAGACTTTCACCCACTCGTTACAGGTATTAGCAGGTAACCAACCCCACCCGGGTCTTACCCCCTAAGACTACGACCGGTCATAATTACAATGGGACTACTGAATAAGCTCAGGCTTTCTAGGTCCGTACCCTATAATTGGTTCAGCGTACGACTCTCATCTCCCCAAGATGTCAGAATTAGTGATAACAGGTGTAGGAACTGTGCCTACCTTGTTTCTGTTTCACTGATTCAGAATCTCTAGTTCGACTGCAAATCGTGGTGAACCCTGCTCGCAGTGCCAACTGTTAGGTTCTAATTCTCAGAGTAAAAACTCGACGGACACTATGAAAGCTTAAACCAAGTTTATTCTTCCCAGAGGGTCAAGACAGCTGCATTAGACAAAAAACATATTCACACAAGCACTGATATTTAATCCTTTCTCCTATGCTGAGTCTACTCCTACACCTCTGAACAGCCAATGCATCTCTGTTGCTAGACAGAACCTTTGTGATATCTGTTCTTCCTCACTTCATCTGACCTGACCGCTACCCCAAAGTGCTCACTCCTCCCCAACTCAAGGCTGTCATGTTGATTGGTACCAGACTGTGTCTGGTAGATTTTTCAACCAGAAATTTGCACAGTGTAGCTCTAACTCCAAAAAGTTTTGGGACACTGTAAAGTCCATGGAGAACAAGAGCACCTCCTCCCAGCTGCCCACTGCATTGAGGCTAGGTAACACGGTCACCAATGATAAATCCATGATAATCGAACATTTCAATAAGCATTTCTCTACGGCTGGCCATGTTTTCTTCCTGGCTACCCCAACTCCGGCCAACAGCTCCGCACACCCTGCAGCTACTTGCCCGAGCCTCCCCAGCTTCTCCTTCACCCAAATCCAGGTAGCAGATGTTCTGAAAGAGCTGCAAAAACTGGACCCGTACAAATCAGCTGGGCTAGACAATCTGGACCCTCTCTTTCTAAAATTATCCGCCGCCATTGTTGCAACCCCTATTACCAGTCTGTTCAACCTCTCTTTCGTATCGTCCGAGATCCCTAAAGATTGGAAAGCTGCCGCGGTCATCCCCCTCTTCAAAGGGGGTGACACTCTAGACCCAAACTGTTATAGACCTATATCCATCCTGCCCTGCCTTTCTAAAGTCTTCGAAAGCCAAGTTAATAAACAGATCACTGACCATTTCGAATCCCACCGTACCTTCTCCGCTGTGCAATCCAGTTTCCGAGCTGGTCATGGGTGCACCTCAGCCACGCTCAAGGTACTAAACGATATCATAACCGCCATCGATAAAAGACAGTACTGTGCAGCCGTCTTCATCGACCTGGCCAAGGCTTTCGACTCTGTCAATCACCGTATTCTTATCGGCAGACTCAACAGCCTTGGTTTCTCAAATGACTGTCTCGCCTGGTTCACCAACTACTTCGCAGACAGAGTTCAGTGTGTCAAATTGGAAGGCCTGTTGTCCGGACCTCTGGCAGTCTCTATGGGGGTACCACAGGGTTCAATTCTCAAGCCGACTCTTTTCTCTGTATACATCAATGATGTCGCTCTTGCTGCTGGTGAGTCTCTGATCCACCTCTACGCAGACGACACTATTCTGTATACTTCTGGCCCTTCTTTTGACACTGTGTTAACAACCCTCCAGGCGAGCTTCAATGCCATACAACTCTACTTCCGTGGTCTCCAACTGCTCTTAAATACAAGTAAAACTAAATGCATGCTCTTCAACCGATCGCTGCCTGCACCTGCCCGCCTGTCCAACATCACTACTCTGGACGGCTCTGACTTAGAATATGTGGACAACTACAAATACCTAGGTGTCTGGTTAGACTGTAAACTCTCCTTCCAGACTCACATCAAACATCTCCAATCCAAAGTTAAATCTAGAATTGGCTTCCTATTCCGCAAGAAAGCATCCTTCACTCATGCTGCCAAACATACCCTTGTAAAACTGACCATCCTACCAATCCTCGACTTCAGTGATGTCATTTACAAAATAGCCTCCAAAACCCTACTCAATAAATTGGATGCAGTCTATCACAGTGCCATCCGTTTTGTCACCAAAGCCCCATATACTACCCACCACTGCGACCTGTACACTCTCGTTGGCTGGCCCTCGCTTCATACTCGTCGCCAAACCCACTGGCTCCAGGTCATCTACAAGACCCTGCTAGGTAAAGTCCCCCCTTATCTCAGCTCGCTGGTCACCATAGCAGCACCCACCTGTAGCACGCGCTCCAGCAGGTATATCTCTCTGGTCACCCCCAAAACCAATTCTTCCTTTGGCCGCCTCTCCTTCCAGTTCTCTGCTGCCAATGACTGGAACGAACTACAAAAATCTCTGAAACTGGAAACACTTATCTCCCTCACTAGCTTTAAGCACCAGCTGTCAGAGCAGCTCATAGATTACTGCACCTGTACATAGCCCATCTATAATTTAGCCCAAACAACTACCTCTTTACCTACTGTATTTATTTATTTATTTTGCTCCTTTGCACCCCATTATTTCTATCTCTACTTTGCACTTTCTTCCACTGCAAACCAACCATTCCAGTGTTTTTTTTACTTGCTATATTGTATTTACTTCGCCACCATGGCCTTTTTTATATTTTTATTTATTTATATATATATTTTGTTTGCCTTCACCTCCCTTATCTCACCTCACTTGCTCACATTGTATATAGACTTATTTTTCACTGTATTATTGACTGTATGTTTGTTTTACTCCATGTGTAACTATGTGTTGTTGTATGTGTCGAACTGCTTTGCTTTATCTTGGCCAGGTCGCAATTGTAAATGAGAACGTGTTCTCAATTTGCCTACCTGGTTAAATAAAGGTGAAATAAAATAAATAAATAAAATATACAATGATACGATGTCTATCTAAGTATATGGTTACGGAGAATAGTCCCATATGAGATGGTTAGGTCACGTCATCCCCTTTCGTGTTGTCGTCGTGGCAACAGGTCGGGAACAGCTCCTGAGTGAAGGCGAGGCATGCAGCCGTGTCTGCCCGTCTCGGTAGTTCGTCAGTTTTCCAGCCTCGTAGTCCAGCAGCATTCTAATGCGGGAGTGTTGACAGTGGCCAGCCACCGCTTCCAGGTGTAACAGTATAACTTTAGTCCGTCCCCTCGCCCCGACCCGGGCGCGAACCAGGGACCCTCTGCACACATCAACAACAGTCACCCACGAAGCATCGTTACCCATCGCTCCACAAAAGCCTCGGCCCTTGCAGAGCAAGGGGAACCACTACTTCAACGTTTCAGAGCAAGTGACGTCACCGACTGAAAGGCTGCTAGCGCGCACCACCGCTACCTAGCTAGCCATTTCACATCGGTTACACAGGCACCCATTGTGCCAGGTGCTCAGCTGGCGCTCATCCAGCGGGAGGCTCTAGGGAAGATCGTTCATTCCCACCATACACCGTTTCCCCTTTTCCTTCCTGGGGATGCCCTCGTACGTTCTCCTGGGAGAGGAGCAGGTGATCGTTGGCCGTGCAAGGGTCAAAGGTCAGGGTGCAGCGGTCTGAGGAGGAGGGCGAAGGGAACATGTGAGAAGACAATTAGGTGTACATAATATCTATGATAGTTTTATGTTAAAGTAAGGAACAACCACATACATTCGCTGAGGTCCTGCTTCCCAGCTAGGTTACATGGAGCAGCTGGACTGGGGATCACAGCCAGGATGGTGCACTTATCCTGGGCTGAACCTACTGAAGTGGGTTGGGGGAGGGGAAGAGAAGAGAAGAGAAGGGAGATTGGTGGAGAGACACAGAGACATATTTTAAAAGATTGGAGGTTACTATCCCTAACAATAAAATCCTTCATACATTGAGGTTAGGATACCATGCTTGTCCTGCCCCACAGCTGTAGACACAGCCTCCTACAGGTCCTCAGACACTAGCTGGAGATCCCTTACAGGATGTCTGTCACCCCACTGAGCCCCTCCTACAGTTTAGGGGTCACACCCACTTGAATGTCCTTCATATGACGAACCTCCTACAGAGCAAATGAGGAAAATATGATATATTATGACTTATGTTAGTAACAATACAATATGGGAATTTTATCCCAAAGCTACCTACAGCTAACATATATATTTATGTATGTGATCTATGTAAATAAAGGAATATAACACAGCTGTAAAACTGTGAGGACTATATGGTGGAGGCCTACCCATTTCCCAGGAGCATTGTAAAAAGTGGATTTGGGTACAGTGTTTATTTCCCCCTAATATCTTTGAAGATTACACCTAAAATAATTAGATCTACTTCTTTTTACTGCTGATCTGAGACCATTAGGGTTAAACATTACAGATATAAATGCAATATATGGAGTAGAAAAGATTGCCTGCCCACCAAAGAATCAACATACGTTCTACATGGTCTATTTCTATCAGAATGTAACACCTCAATCAAGCATGTTAATTGATCGTTAAGTCATGTTTGTCAGGTAAAAGGTCATTAGTGGCCTATATAAGCCTCATACAGGCCATGTGAAGACATTACCTGTTGATAACACAGACTATTTTCATGATCATGGGAGGTGTGAGAGAATTGCTGCTCTTTGTGTTGACTGTGGGGGTTGTCAAAGGTTGGTTCACTAATTTGGGTTGAATGGATTTGTTTGGGAAATATGCCTAACTTTATAAGTTGGAGATTCAAATTTGACTTTCTGTTTCTTCTGCATTGGTCATCTTGTATTCTTCACCACTAATAATATATGTAGCTATTTTGTGTCAACTCAACTTCTGTCAACACTTTCTCCTCAGTTTCTTGTTACCCTGTTGGAAAGTCCCAGAAGCAAGATCAAGTCTCTCTGCAGAGGAGACTTGGAGGTAAGTGTTTCTTTCCACAACCCTTCTAGCTTTGTACTGTGTCTATGGTGCTGCTGTGTTTGACACTCATTCAACACCATAGAGTAACTCAGTTGTCTAAATAATGTTGTCAAACCCTTTGATTTGGTCATTTTGCTTGTGTACCTTAACCTACGTTTTTCAGAGCTGTCATCAAATGACGTCTCCATTGTGCATGCCCTGGCCTTGCTCCGATCCATAGGGTCTGACGCTAAACAAGACAGAGAAGGTACGGCCTGAAACATATACTTTTAAATCTGTGTTGGGTTCATGTTGCTCAACATTCTAATGGCAATTTGGCCTAGACCGTGTAGAACAGCTGTGTTGCTGTAGAATACCCAACTGTTCCTTTTTGTTTTCTCTCTAGAGTATTTTGAGACTAATGAAGTAGAATCCCAAGCTTCTCCAAACCATGGTAGCTCTCCGGCAAATGATGCCCTGTCCTCTGACGACGCTACCTCTGAAGCTGCCACTAGCCCGTCTGACGACGCTACCTCTGAAGCTGCCACTGGCCCGTCTGACGACGCTACCTCTGAAGCTGCCACTGGCCCGTCTGACGACGCTACCTCTGAAGCTGCCACTGGCCCGTCTGACGACGCTACCTCTGAAGCTGCCACTGGCCCGTCTGACGACGCTACCTCTGAAGCTGCCACTGGCCCGTCTGACGACGCTACCTCTGAAGCTGCCACTGGCCCGTCTGACGACGCTACCTCTGAAGCTGCCACCGGCCCGTCTGACGACGCTACCTCTGAAGCTGCCACCGGCCCGTCTGACGACGCTACCTCTGAAGCTGCCACCGGCCCGTCTGACGACGCTACCTCTGAAGCTGCCACCGGCCCGTCTGACGACGCTACCTCTGAAGCTGCCACCGGCCCGTCTGACGACGCTACCTCTGAAGCTGCCACCGGCCCGTCTGACGACGCTACCTCTGAAGCTGCCACCGGCCCGTCTGACGACGCTACCTCTGAAGCTGCCACCGGCCCGTCTGACGACGCTACCTCTGAAGCTGCCACCGGCCCGTCTGACGACGCTACCTCTGAAGCTGCCACCGGCCCGTCTGACGACGCTACCTCTGAAGCTGCCACCGGCCCGTCTGACGACGCTACCTCTGAAGCTGCCACCGGCCCGTCTGACGACGCTACCTCTGAAGCTGCCACCGGCCCGTCTGACGACGCTACCTCTGAAGCTGCCACCGGCCCGTCTGACGACGCTACCTCTGAAGCTGCCACCGGCCCGTCTGACGACGCTACCTCTGAAGCTGCCACCGGCCCGTCTGACGACGCTACCTCTGAAGCTGCCACCGGCCCGTCTGACGACGCTACCTCTGAAGCTGCCACCGGCCCGTCTGACGACGCTACCTCTGAAGCTGCCACCGGCCCGTCTGACGACGCTACCTCTGAAGCTGCCACCGGCCCGTCTGACGACGCTACCTCTGAAGCTGCCACCGGCCCGTCTGACGACGCTACCTCTGAAGCTGCCACCGGCCCGTCTGACGACGCTACCTCTGAAGCTGCCACCGGCCCGTCTGACGACGCTACCTCTGAAGCTGCCACCGGCCCGTCTGACGACGCTACCTCTGAAGCTGCCACCGGCCCGTCTGACGACGCTACCTCTGAAGCTGCCACCGGCCCGTCTGACGACGCTACCTCTGAAGCTGCCACCGGCCCGTCTGACGACGCTACCTCTGAAGCTGCCACCGGCCCGTCTGACGACGCTACCTCTGAAGCTGCCACCGGCCCGTCTGACGACGCTACCTCTGAAGCTGCCACCGGCCCGTCTGACGACGCTACCTCTGAAGCTGCCACCGGCCCGTCTGACGACGCTACCTCTGAAGCTGCCACCGGCCCGTCTGACGACGCTACCTCTGAAGCTGCCACCGGCCCGTCTGACGACGCTACCTCTGAAGCTGCCACCGGCCCGTCTGACGACGCTACCTCTGAAGCTGCCACCGGCCCGTCTGACGACGCTACCTCTGAAGCTGCCACCGGCCCGTCTGACGACGCTACCTCTGAAGCTGCCACCGGCCCGTCTGACGACGCTACCTCTGAAGCTGCCACCGGCCCGTCTGACGACGCTACCTCTGAAGCTGCCACCGGCCCGTCTGACGACGCTACCTCTGAAGCTGCCACCGGCCCGTCTGACGACGCTACCTCTGAAGCTGCCACCGGCCCGTCTGACGACGCTACCTCTGAAGCTGCCACCGGCCCGTCTGACCATGCCATTGAGGAACTGTTGACTTCTGCATCTCAGCCCCCATTGACCACAAACATGGATATCTGATGTGGGACATGGTGCTCGGGGTCCATGCAAGAGTTCATGGTTACTCTAGTCCAGGTTGTGTGTGTAACTGCATTTTCTTGTTTTGGCTCAATTAAACGCTAACTGTAATATTTGTGTCCTCAGTATTGTTTTGACGGTTCCTACTTTGAGTTGAGGTCTTTGACCTGACATGAGTAACTGGTGATGGCAACATTTATTTTGCATAATAACCATGCTTTGGCATCAGCAATATGTCTACTTTGACCCCTGTGCTTAAACTACCATTTGACTTAAGCTACATTTGGTCAAATTATGCTAGTAGCATCACATGATGTGGAATGGGTTCTAGTTCATTTAAACTTGATGGTTGTGGAACTGAGTGTTTGGGATTTGTACATATGAGGCTGTTGCTAGAATCGGGGTTAATGGTGTCAGTGCTAACATATCACGGTTGTCAACTTGCATTTAAATGACTCTGCTGGGTGTCTACTAGTCTTCTCTCGTAACTGACTTGGTTTCCTATTAGTTAATGCTTACATGTAAAACCAGCTCTCGTATCATTAGCCCATCGTTTTGGCGGTTGGTCTTCATATCCCAGTTCTAATCCAAACTTTCAGGCTGTCTAGATCCAGCAGAGACTGAGCCAGGACCTCCATAGCATGGTGGTGGCCGTGGTACGCCTGACTAGATATACACTCTTAATATAATCAATGTCCTATAGTAGACCAGTGGTACGCCTGAACAGAAATACAGTGCTAGACCTCTAGACCAGAGTCTTTCAATCGGGAGCCTGTTTTTGCTCCCGCACAGCATCAACATCTGAGGTCCCTGCCAAGCGTGGGATTGAGAAACAAACACTCTACTTCTCTGAAGTTGAACTCAAATGGCAAAATAAGGAAATCATCCTCATCACTGTGTAGAATATGCATGTATTTCACACTAATCAGGAATAGATAGGAATTTGGTGTGTGAGTCTGTCTGGACAGTCAACTTCCTGTGGAAAATCAACACCATGCCTGCATCCCAGATAACTACATAGGGAATAGGGTGCTAACTACTTTTGATCAGGGCCTATAAGGATCTGGTCAAAAGTAGTGTACTAAGTAGGGAATAGGGTGCCATTTGTCATATGGAGACCACTACAGGAGCAGGTAGGCTTTACTCACAGCGAGGTGTAGAGGGCTGATGGGAGCTCTGACATCAAAGTCGTTTAGCATGTCTGTCCCTGAGGTTTCAATTAGTTGAGGAAAGACCAGGATGGCCAGTTCAGACTTGTAACATATTTACTTGGAAGGTTAGTTTAGTAGCATGTGAAACATGGTAAATCTCAGTGACCAGCCCCTGCAGACATACTGGGGTGTTGCATCCATACCTTAAACAAGCAAGTGTGAGAAAGTTACCAACTGGCACTTACATCTAAAGGTGTTTCACTTGCAATCTGGAAAAAGAACATCAAGAGTGACAATGCGTCCATGACAAACATGCAGCCACACCTTAAAACCTACTGTTGGGGTCTGAGAATATGAAATATACTAATTCATGTCACTGAGGGAGAGAGCTTAATGTATAACGTTTACATTATGTCAGGTTATGTTATTGTTAGCCATCTGGGATCCTCTGGGATTTTTTGTTTATTTCACCTTTATTTAACCAGATAAGATAGTTGAGAACAAGTTGTCATTTACAACTGCGACCTGGCCAAGATAAAGCACAGCAGTGTGAACAGACAACACAGAGTTACACATGGAGTAAACAATAAACAAGTCAATAACACAGTAGGGGGAAAAATGAGTCTATATACATTGTGTGCAAAAGGCATGAGGTAGGCAATAAATAGGCCATAGGAGCGAATAATTACAATTTAGCAGATTAACACTGGAGTGATAAATCATCAGATGATCATGTGCAAGTAGAGATACTGGTGTGCAAAAGAGCAGAAAAGTAAATAAATAAAAACAGTAAGGGGATGAGGTAGGTAAATTGGGTGGGCTGTTTACAGATGGACTATGTACAGCTGCAGCGATCGGTTAGCTGCTCAGATAGCAGATGTTTAAAGTTGGTGAGGGAAATAAAAGTCTCCAGTTTCAGGGATTTTTGCAATTCGTTCCAGTCACAGGCAGCAGAGAACTGGAAGGAAAGGCGGCCAAATGAGGTATTGGCTTTTGGGATGATCAGTGAGATATACCTGCTGGAGCGTGTGCTACGGGTGGGTGTTGTTATCGTGACAAGTGAACTGAGATAAGGCGGAGCTTTACCTAGCATGAACTTATAGATGACCTGGAGCTAGCGGGTCTGGCGACGAATATGTAGCGAGGGCCAGCCGACTAGAGCATACAGGTCGCAGTGGTGGGTGGTATAAGGTGTTTTAGTTACAAAACGGATGGCACTATAATAAACTGCATCTAGTTTGCTGAGTAGAGTATTGGAAGCTATTTTGTAGATGACATCGCCGAAGTCGAGGATCGGTAGGATAGTCAGTTTTACTAGGGTAAGTTTGGCGGCGTGAGTGAAGGAGGCTTTGTTGCGAAATAGAAAGCCGATTCTTGATTTGATTTTGGATTGGAGATGTTTAATATGAGTCTGGAAGGAGAGTTTACAGTCTAGCCAGACACCTAGGTATTTATAGATGTCCACATATTCTAGGTCGGAACCGTCCAGGGTGGTGATGCTAGTCGGGCGGGCGGGTGCAGGCAGCGAACGGTTGAAAAGCATGCATTTGGTTTTACTAGCGTTTAAGAGAAGTTGGAGGCCACGGAAGGAGTGTTGTATGGCATTGAAGCTCGTTTGGAGGTTAGATAGCACAGTGTCCAAGGAAGGGCCAGAAGTATACAGAATCGTGTCGTCTGCGTAGAGGTGGATCAGGGAATCGCCCGCAGCAAGAGCAACATCATTGATATATACAGAGAAAAGAGTCGGCCCGAGAATTGAACCCTGTGGTACCCCCATAGAGACTGCCAGAGGACCAGACAACATGCCCTCCGATTTGACACACTGAGCTCTGTCTGCAAAGTAGTTGGTGAACCAGGCAAGGCAGTTATCAGAAAAACCGAGGCTACCGAGTCTGCCGATAAGAATATGGTGATTGACAGAGTCGAAAGCCTTGGCCAGGTCGATGAAGACGGCTGCACAGTACTATCTTTTATCGATGGCGGTTATGATATTGTTTAGTACCTTGAGCGTGGCTGAGGTGCACCCGTGACCGGCTCGGAAACCGGATTGCACAGTGGAGAAGGTACGGTGGAATTCGAGATGGTCAGTGATCTGTTAATTGACTTGGCTTTCGAAGAACTTAGATAGGCAGGGCAGGATGGATATACAGTGGGGCAAAAAAGTATTTAGTCAGCCACCAATTGTGCAAGTTCTCCCACTTAAAAAGATGAGAGAGGCCTGTAATTTTCATCATAGGTACACTTCAACCATGACAGACAAAATGAGGGAAAAAAATCCAGAAAATCACATTGTAGGATTTTTTATGAATTTATTTGCAAATTATGGTGGAAAATAAGTATTTGGTCACCTACAAACCAGCAAGATTTCTGGCTCTCACAGACCTGTAACTTCTTCTTTAAGAGGCTCCTCTGTCCTCCACTCGTTACCTGTATTAATGGCACCTGTTTGAACTTGTTATCAGTATAAAAGACACCTGTCCACAACCTCAAACAGTCACACTCCAAACTCCACTATGGCCAAGACCAAAGAGCTGTCAAAGGACACCAGAAACAAAATTGTAGACCTGCACCAGGCTGGGAAGAGTGAATCTGCAATAGGTAAGCAGCTTGGTTTGAAGAAATCAACTGTGGGAGCAATTATTAGGAAATGGAAGACATACAAGACCACTGATAATCTCCCTCGATCTGGGGCTCCACGCAAGATCTCACCCCGTGGGGTCAAAATGATCACAAAAACAGTGAGCAAAAATCCCAGAACCACAAGAGGGGACCTAGTGAATGACCTGCAGAGAGCTGGGACCAAAGTAACAAAGCCTACCATCAGTAACACACTACGCCGCCAGGGACTCAAATCCTGCAGTGCCAGATGTGTCCCCCTGCTTAAGCCAGTACATGTCCAGGCCCGTCTGAAGTTTGCTAGAGAGCATTTGAATGATCCAGAAGAAGATTGGGAGAATGTCATATGGTCAGATGAAACCAAAATATAACTTTTTGGTAAAAACTCAACTCGTCGTGTTTGGAGGACAAAGAATGCTGAGTTGCATCCAAAGACACCATACCTACTGTGAAGCATGGGGGTGGAAACATCATGCTTTGGGGCTGTTTTTCTGCAAAGGGACCAGGACGACTGATCCGTGTAAAGGACAGAATGAATGGGGCCATGTATCGTGAGATTTTGAGTGAAAACCTCCTTCCATCAGCAAGGGCATTGAAGATGAAACGTGGCTGGGTCTTTCAGCATGACAATGATCCCAAACACACTGCCCGGGCAACGAAGGAGTGGCTTCGTAAGATGCATTTCAAGGTCCTGGAGTGGCCTAGCCAGTCTCCAGATCTCAACCCCATAGAACATCTTTGGAGGGAGTTGAAAGTCCGTGTTGCCCAGCAACAGCCCCAAAACATCACTGCTCTAGAAGAGATCTGCATGGAGGAATGGGCCAAAATACCAGCAACAGTGTGTGAAAACCTTGTGAAGACTTACAGAAAACGTTTGACCTCTGTCATTGCCAACAAAGGGTATATAACAAAGTATTGAGATAAACTTTTGTTATTGACCAAATACTTATTTTCCACCATAATTTGCAAATAAATTCATTAAAAATCCTACAATGTGATTTTCTGGATTTTTTTTCTTCTCATTTTGTCTGTCATAGTTGAAGTGTACCTATGATGAAAATTACAGTCCTCTCTCATCTTTTTAAGTGGGAGAACTTGCACAATTGGTGGCTGACTAAATACTTTTTTGCCCCACTGTAGGTCTGTAACAGTTTGGGTCCAGGGTGTCTCCCCCTTTGAAGAGGGGGATGACCGCGGCAGCTTTCCAATCCTTGGGGATCTCAGACGATATGAAAGAGAGGTTGAACAGGCTGGTAAAAGGGGTTGCGACAATGGCGGCGGATAGTTTCAGAAATAGAGGGTCTAGATTGTCAAGCCCAGCTGATTTGTATGGGTCCAGGTTTTGCAGCTCTTTCAGAACATTTGCTATCTGGATTTGGTTGGCATAAATGAGTAAAGCGGTGCCACAGAAATGTTTGAATTACAGCAGATACCTACCGGTAGCTCAAAAGTTGGAGCCAATTTTGTTGCTGTATTAACTGCATTTAAAGGTTACGTGTACGTGCTTTTTGAATTCATGGCGACTAAGTGCGGTTTGCTACGACGCACACCCTGAGCGTTCATCATGCGGCTAGAGAAGGCCTGTATGAACAGACTTCCTCACGCTTCTCATAGAAATGTACCGGTTTCTTCCAATGGTTTATCCCATGTAAATCGGAGTGGGTGGGAAATCCTGGTCAAACTGTTCCTGCCCTCAAACCCTAGGTTAGCAGCGCTACAAGCAACTCTGGGAGAGCCTGGACCTGATAGCATCCTGCCAGCTAAGACAGGTTAGCATTGACTTATTTAAACCTGAAAGTTTGGATTGGCACTGGGATATGAAGACCAACCGCCAAAACGATGGGCTAATGATACGAGAGCTGGTTTTACATGTAAGCATTCACTAATAGGAAACCAAGTCAGTTACGAGAGAAGACACCCAGCAGAGTCATTTAAATGCAAGTTGACAACCGTGATATTAGTTAACACTGACACCATTAACCCCGATTCTAGCAGCCTCATACAGTGGGGCAAAAAAGTATTTAGTCAGCCACCAATTGTGCAAGTTCTCCCACTTAAAAAGATGAGAGAGGCCTGTAATTTTCATCATAGATACACTTCAACTATGACAGACAAGATGAGAAAAAAAATTCCAGAAAATCACATTGTAGGATATTTTATGAATTTATTTGCAAATTATGGTGGAAAATAAGTATTTGGTCACCTACAAACAAGCAAGATTTCTGGCTCTCACAGACCTGTAACTTCTTCTTTAAGAGGCTCCTCTGTCCTCCACTCGTTACTTGTATTAATGGCACCTGTTTGAACTTGTTATCAGTATAAAAGACACCTGTCCACAACCTCAAACAGTCACACTCCAAACTCCACTATGGCCAAGACCAAAGAGCTGTCAAAGGACACCAGAAACAAAATTGTAGACCTGCACCAGGCTGGGAAGAGTGAATCTGCAATAGGTAAGCAGCTTGGTTTGAAGAAATCAACTGTGGGAGCAATTATTAGGAAATGGAAGACATACAAGACCACTGATAATCTCCCTCGATCTGGGGCTCCACGCAAGATCTCACCCCGTGGGGTCAAAATGATCACAAGAACGGTGAGCAAAAATCCTAGAACCACACGGGGGGACCTAGTGAATGACCTGCAGAGAGCTGGGACCAAAGTAACAAAGCCTACCATCAGTAACACACTACGCCGCCAGGGACTCAAATCCTGCAGTGCCAGACGTGTCCCCCTGCTTAAGCCAGTACATGTCCAGGCCCGTCTGAAGTTTGCTAGAGAGCATTTGGATGATCCAGAAGAAGATTGGGAGAATGTCATATGGTCAGATGAAACCAAAATATAACTTTTTGGTAATAACTCAACTCGTCGTGTTTGGAGGTCAAAGAATGCTGAGTTGCATCCAAAGAACACCATACCTACTGTGAAGCATGGGGGTGGAAACATCATGCTTTGGGGCTGTTTTTCTGCAAAGGGACCAGGACGACTGATCCGTGTAAAGGAAAGAATGGGGCCATGTATCGTGAGATTTTGAGTGAAAACCTCCTTCCATCAGCAAGGGCATTGAAGATGAAACGTGGCTGGGTCTTTCAGCATGACAAAGATCCCAAACACACCGCCCGGGCAACGAAGGAGTGGCTTCGTAAGAAGCATTTCAAGGTCCTGGAGTGGCCTAGCCAGTCTCCAGATCTCAACCCCATAGAAAATCTTCGGAGGGAGTTGAAAGTCCGTGTTGCCCAGCAACAGCCCCAAAACATCACTGCTCTAGAGGAGATCTGCATGGAGGAATGGGCCAAAATACCAGCAACAGTGTGTGAAAACCTTGTGAAGACTTACAGAAAACGTTTGACCTCTGTTATATACCCTTTGTTGGCAATGACAAAGTATTGAGATAAACTTTTGTTATTGACCAAATACTTATATTCCACCATAATTTGCAAATAAATTCATTAAAAATCCTACAATGTGATTTTCAGGATTTTTTTTTCTCATTTTGTCTGTCATAGTTGAAGTGTACCTATGATGAAAATTACAGGCCTCTCATCTTTAAGTGGGAGAACTTGCACAATTGGTGGCTGACTAAATACTTTTTTGCCCCACTGTATGTACCAACCCCAAACACTCAGTTCCACAACCATCAAGTTTAAATGAACTAGAACCCATTCCACATCATGTGATGCTACTAGCATAATTTGACCAAATGTAGCTTAAGGCAAATGGTGATTTAAGCACAGGGGTCAAAGTAAACATATTGCTGATGCCAAAGCATGGTTATAATGCAAAATAAATGTTGCCATCACCACAGTTACTCTTGTCAGGTCATAGACCTCAACTCCAAGTAGGAACCGTCAAAACAATACTGAGGACACACGTATTACAGTTAACGTTTAATTGAGCCAAAACAAGAAAATGCAGTTACACACACATAACCTGGACTAGAGTACCCATGAACTCTTGCATGGACCCCGAGCACCATGTCCCACATCAGATATCCATGTTTGTGGTCAACGGGGGCTCAGATGCAGAAGTGAACAGTTCCTCAATGGCATGGTCAGACTGGCCGGTCGCAGCTGCCGAGTGTGAACGCTGCGTGTATCACATCCGGTATCAGGATAAATAAAAAGCAAGGTCTGCTAACTTTCTTTAATTATGTTTAATTACCGCAAACAATGAATGGCAAATGCAATTTTCGTATATACGGGTTCGCTGTATCACCACGCAGGGTACACAGGGAACTGGCAGGAAGTACGTAAACAGCTGTTCTTATACCGTGATGACGTAGTTCCAACGCGTCTGTTGGCCTATCACAGTAGAGGCTGGGCGCGGTTTAGACTTTGCCCCGCCTTTGCTGGCCCTCGGATTTGTCCAAGCCCCTTGGCGCGTTCCTTTTGTCCACATCTGGTTGCTGGGTAGATTAGATCCGTCTTGTGTCTGTCGATTCTACACTGAAACAGTTCCTAATATGGTATTGTCCAGTATTCTAATCTCCTGGTTGGCCTAGAGAGATGCACCCCTCCCCTCTCCAGACTGTCCACAGCTTTTATGGCCTGTGTTGGTCATTCCTTACACCTACACACACACCCCCCTCTGTATTGTGTGTGTGTGTAACAAAACAATATTCATCTTCAAACAATATGCTAACAGGCTATAGTGCATAAACATAAATCCTAACAATTTCCCCCTTTTTACACCCCCATGGGGTGTAACCAACTTATATATCCATATACTGGGTTGCCGTTGAACCCAGGAACATGAAACCTTCAACCAGGAGGATAGTTTATTATTTATTTTATTTTTTTTATTTTTTTTGCAAAACAATATAAAAACATCAGTGGGGTTTTAGATGCCCCCTTTTGACACCCCCCAGGGTGTCATCACAACAACATGATTACATACAGAATATTTAAAAAAAAAACATCAGTGGGGTTTTTAGATTCCCCCTTTTGACACCCCCCAGGGTGTCATCACAACAACATGATTACATACAGAATATATATTTTAAAAATGTAACCCTCTGGTCTCTCCCTCTATACATCTTGTACCAGGTGGGCTCCTTGCCACCCGGGAACTTCAAACCTTCACAACAGGGAGGACTAATGTAATGACCTGGATAAAAAGTATATTGTTTCTTTTTATTATTATTAATTTTTATTTTTATTATACGACCACTTCACCCACAGCAAACCAAGGTCATCCTCAGTCAGACCCATCTTTCTCCTGTAGTTTGACTCAGTATCAGCATCTCCATCCGGAGCATCAAACAAAGGCATCATACCAGCAGCCTTCGCTACATCTGTAACAGATTTCTTTAGACAAGGTATGATGCAAGCAGCACAACACATTAACATAAGAAATACAACTACTAGGGTCAGAAATCCAGTAACCATCAATGTAGTGTACTTACCAAACCAACCACCCAGCCAGGGGAACAGTCCATCCTCCTCCACACCTGCAAAACCCTTTATCTCCACAGATAACTTTTCCAACCCGCTCAGAGCTTTTGAAATGCTCCCATCCGGACTGGTATTATTAGGAACAAACGTACAACACTGTTCTCCAAACATCTTACAAAACACCTCTCTGGTTGGCCAGAATCATGTCTAGTGCTAGCCTATTTTGTCTAGCGGTTCGAGAGGTGGCATCCAATTGTTCAGCCATCCCTATAAGTGCGGTGTGGTTAACTCATTGTTGATTATAGTAAATATAATTGATCCAGGCAGTTTGCTTATCATCAACAATAGCTGGGCCAATAATGGGCAACAAATGCCACAGACCATCATTTCTGTTTAACGCCCAGAATTCGTGGGGGACCCCTACAGGGAACCCCAACAGGTTGGTGTGGATGTTATCTGTACCCTCGGACCAAGGAGCGTCACGTTTCTGCCGTCTCCTGGGTTGGTCCCGCGCCTCTGTGTCATGTGTAGCTCCCAGGAGTTGGTTAGCTGTAACCTTAATAATAGTCAATGGTGTTATCAGACTGGCCAAAGCACATGTGCCCTGCCAGTCTCCTTTCAAAATGGAGGTCAACCGCCTGACAGGTCCACGCATCCACCATACATCAGCAACACCTCTAGTTTGGTTCAGCCCTTCAACGGGCCAGGTGGCATTAATAGTGACATTAGTGATGCAGTAGGGAGCCTCCCATAGTCTATACCCCTACCTGTACCAGTGATACAGCTGTAATATCCCCCATATGCCTCAACTCCCCACGGTGCCTTCTGGGGGGGACTTCTGGGAACACAAGACTCAGAGCTTTACACAGGGTCGAATTTAGCTTATGGTAAAAACCCTCCAATATGCACATCCAACCTCCCCACTGCTTAGGGCAAATGGGTGAGTAGCCAGAACAGGTCTAGCATGTCCACAGATCAGTCTTTTCTATTAAGTGTTCTGGCGGTGTATCTCATATAGGCTAACCACATGTTCTCCCTACCCTCATATCCAGTTTCAGTCCCCAATTGGTCACTGTCTGCGATATCCCTTACATTTATTACCTGTACCGGATTGGAGAGCTTAGGTGATGTGGCACACGGTCTTGAAGTGGTGGAGGAGTTCGGCTGAACCTGGCCTTGGCCTGTTGGAACTGGTGGTGGTTTTGGCAGTACTGTGACGGTAACCATCCCCATCGTATCCGCCCCGATTCTTTCCAATCCCAGGGTATAGGTACCTGCATCGGAGAGCTTAATAGACTTGATGGTTAGTAGGATTTCATCACCTTTACAAACATCAGTCTGCCCCTCAGTCCTTCCCCAGATAATGGGAAACCTGTCTACTTTTGTCGGGTTCCCTATGCTGTACGGGTAACCCCTCCTCCATTCCCAATAAGCACACCCATGCCCATTACACAGCTACACTGGCACACTCCTATACACAGGTGTTAAAACCAAACATTTTGGCTCAATTCTCCTGGTTCCACAAATATCTCAATTTCTTCCCTGCTTATCCAGATTAAGTGATCCTTCATGCTTGGTTAATACAAAATCCTCATCGTCTAAACTATGGGTCAGGTTACCCTCTTTAGCCTTCTCGGGGGCTCATGGTGTATCAGGAATATGGCTCCCACAAATCAGACAGCTCAGAACAACCAATACTCCTCTAAAGCCCCACCCTCTCCCAGAGAACACATCATCAGCCAGAGGCCAAGCCACACTTTCACTTCTATGAACGCTCACAGCGGGGAAAGATCGGGTATAAGGAAATCTTCAGTAGAGAGTTGGCCCCCAGTACCCTGTTGGTTCTGGTTCTGCTCCTACCCCTGTGATTGTTCGACAGAGTCAGTGTGTCTTACCCTAATACAATGTGTGATATGCCCCCCAGGTAGCTCTTTCAGTTATCCTCACTGCGAATGCAGTCACCAGGAGTGCTTGGTATGACTCCTCCCACCGTGGCTGCTTCCAGTCCTTTTTCTTTAGTGATTGGACCCAGACCCAGTCCCCTGGCCCATTCATGTGGGTAATCTCCTCCTGTAGTTCTCCTGTAGAGCATAAAATCATGGACATACGGGTTTGGTTAATTAACAGTATTTTAATGTGTTCTGCTAGAACCTCTGTCATTCTATCTGTTCTATCTGATTAGCTAGAATGTCATCCATTATTATCCTAGTCCACCATCTCTAGAAATGTTTAACTAATAGGCCACACCACAACGTGTCCTATTCCATCCCCCTTTTGATACATGGCTCCGCCCTTGTATCAATACTGGCACAAATCTAACAATTCTCTGTCAAGTGTCTTATCTACTTTAAGAGTTATCAGTGCTGTCCCTTAGTTCCTGAAACCAACCAAGTCTTCATTGTGTTTTTAAGCCCATATGCTTAAAATCAGCTTAAAATGTCCAATGGCGCCCTCTAGTGACTTTTCACCATCACTACTATCTATCACATTACCTTAAACTCAGACGCCAAGGCCCTTATATTCTCCATTTTAAGTGGCTCTTCAAGGAGGTTGATCAGACAACCCTGAAAAGTAACTTTGGAAATCATACCCCCACTTTTATGTGTGTGTATCCCTTTAAGATATTTTTTCGCTGGGAAATTTAGAAATCACCCTCTAACCCAAACGTTTACTACAAACAAAACCTAGTAGTTATAACTGTCCCTTTAACATTAGCTATCATAAACTTTTACGATTAAACTATTCTGACCTTCCTATTTTCTATTTGAAACTTTTAACAACTTCTGAAAAGTGGCTCAAAGCTATAATGCACGCATTTTCCCTCTAAATGACACAAACCATTTTCTCTGTCCCTTCTCAGTCACAACATCATTGCTTCGATAAACCAAAACCAATTTATCACCATTGTATCACTAATGTTGGATCTTGAATAGAATTTACAACATCAATCAACATCTCTTAATCAAAATTATACTGCCCGAAGTACAGTAAATAGTGTACCTGAACGGTCAAACCCATTTGCATAACGTTATTGTGTATCCCAAATACTGTCGCAGTTTTACGTTAACTATCGTAAAAGTAAAATCAACTTTCTCCACTCCCAAATTTTTTAAAACCCCATGTACCTCGCTAAATTTATATCGCAAGAATGTATTTTAGTCTCTCGGTACCAAGGCTGAGATACTAACCCGAGTCTCCCGCGCCGCAGTTAAAAAATCTTCTCCGTCATAGCCAACCCTATCTGCGCCTCCCTATCTTGCCTTCTCCATAGCATCTGCAAGTTAACCCCTTCGTAACTCTCCCTCTCTTTTTCTGGCTTCAGACAACCACACTCTAGCCGTGTCTAGCATCTCTACCGTCTGCTATATCAACTTTATCATTAATTGTAATCTTTCTACATCCATACTCTCAAACTCGTACATTCCTCTCCACCCCGGGCATTAGATTCACCCAAACATTCCACCGGGTTCCCCGTCGACTGGGAGCCCCTCCTTCCACTCTCTATCTCTTTCACTCCTCTCCTTACCATTATCCATCTCTAGAACAGATTTCAACTTCCTCAAAACCTTTTGTTTCTGGAGACATTATATATTCCGTGCGTATACTCACGTATGTGTGTAAATTAATTAAAAGAAATAAAATCTACCTTATTTCTCGTATAACACTTTTTTTTTTTTTTTACATAAACAAAATTAATCTCAACACATTCAACTATGCACTGTGGGTCCCCTAAGATACCAGCCCCGACTGCAATATCTAATATACTTTCATTCACGCGGTAAAATTATTCCATACAAACTTTGTGTCCCCAAACACTTTAAAACCCGCAGGTCATTCAAACTTGGTATAAGTACGCCGACTTAACTCAATGTACTACATTTATTCTATAAACTTATCTTATTTCAAATATAACTGGCCCCTGGCCACTATTATTACTGTTATATTGCCGTTTATTTGCGTTCTCACCTCATATGTAGGCCCCAACCTACGTTATCAAACTTGGCTCAGCCTAGTACATTACTTTCGTTATTGTATGATATTACCCTCAATTATACTTGTAAGCCCCAACTTACGTCATACATTCAGTACATTTCATTTACACATTGCATCTTTGAACGATTTTGATCAAATAAAATTGCATTTGCCAATACCTGGTCCACGGCATTTTAGACTATTCGTATATTGGATATAAGGAATTTGGTAACTTACATCGAACAAGCGTCGCACAAAATAAATTTGGATAATGCCAATGTGCAGAACTTCAGTATTTTATACAATAGGTATCTGCTTACCTTTTTTTTTTTTTTTTTTTTAAAGACCGGTCTTTGTGAGTAACGCCGTCCGACGACAGTAAAGGTATCTTAGCTGGCTCGTTCTATGTCCAGCGAGTTCCTTAACCCGGATTACGTCGGGGTCACCATGTGAACGCTGCGTGTATCACATCCGGTATCAGGATAAATAAAAAGCAAGGTCTGCTAACTTTCTTTAATTATGTTTAATTACCGCAAACAATGAATGGCAAATGCAATTTTCGTATATACGGGTTCGCTGTATCACCACGCAGGGTACACAGGGAACTGGCAGGAAGTACGTAAACAGCTGTTCTTATACCGTGATGACGTAGTTCCAACGCGTCTGTTGGCCTATCACAGTAGAGGCTGGGCGCGGTTTAGACTTTGCCCCGCCTTTGCTGGCCCTCGGATTTGTCCAAGCCCCTTGGCGCGTTCCTTTTGTCCACATCTGGTTGCTGGGTAGATTAGATCCGTCTTGTGTCTGTCGATTCTACACTGAAACAGTTCCTAATATGGTATTGTCCAGTATTCTAATCTCCTGGTTGGCCTAGAGAGATGCACCCCTCCCCTCTCCAGACTGTCCACAGCTTTTATGGCCTATGTTGGTCAGTCCTTACACCTACACACACCCCCCCCTCTGTATTGTGTGTGTGTGTAAAAAAACAATATTCATCTTCAAACAATATGCTAACAGGCTATAGTGCATTAACATAAATCCTAACACGAGGTAGCGTCGTCAGACGGGCCAGTGGCAGCTTCAGAGGTAGCGTTGTCAGACGGGCCAGTGGCAGCTTCAGAGGTAGCGTCGTCAGACTGGCCAGTGGCAGCTTCAGAGGTAGCGTTGTCAGACAGGCCAGTGGCAGCTTCAGAGGTAGCGTCGTCAGACGGGGCAGTGGCAGCTTCGTCAGACGGGCCAGTGGCAGCTTCAGAGGTAGCGTCGTCAGACGGGCCAGTGGCAGCTTCAGAGGTAGCGTCGTCAGACGGGCCAGTGGCAGCTTCAGAGGTAGCGTCGTCAGACGGGCCAGTGGCAGCTTCAGAGGTAGCGTCGTCAGACGGGCCAGTGGCAGCTTCAGAGGTAGCGTCGTCAGACGGGCCAGTGGCAGCTTCAGAGGTAGCGTCGTCAGAGGACAGGGCATCATTTGCCGGAGAGCTACCATGGTTTGGAGAAGCTTGGGATTCTACTTCATTAGTCTCGAAATACTCTAGAGAGAAAACAAAAAGGAACAGTTGGGTATTCTACAGCAACACAGCTGTTCTACACGGTCTAGGCCAAATTGCCATTAGAATGTTGAGCAACATGAACCCAACACAGATTTAAAAGTATATGTTTCAGGCCGTACCTTCTGTCTTGTTTAGCGTCAGACCCTATGGATCGGAGCAAGGCCAGGGCATGCACAATGGAGACGTCATTTGATGACAGCTCTGAAAAACGTAGGTTAAGGTACACAAGCAAAATGACCAAATCAAAGGGTTTGACAACATTATTTAGACAACTGAGTTACTCTATGGTGTTGAATGAGTGTCAAGCACAGCAGCACCATAGACACAGTACAAAGCTAGAAGGGTTGTGGAAAGAAACACTTACCTCCAAGTCTCCTCTGCAGAGAGACTTGCTCTTGCTTCTGGGACTTTCCAACAAGGTAACAAGAAACTGAGGAGAAAGTGTTGACAGAAGTTGAGTTGACACAAAATAGCTACATATATTAATAATAGCAGATGACCAATGCGGAACAAACAGACAGTCAAATTTTAATCTCCAACTGATAAAGTTGAGCATATTTCCCAAACAAATGCCTTCAATCCAAATAAAACATTAGTGAACCAACCTTTCACAACCCCCACAGTCAACACAAAGAGCAGCAATTCTCTCACACCTCCCATGATCATGAAAATAGTCTGTGTTATCAACAGGTAATATCTTCACATGGCCTGTATGAGGCTTATATAGGCCACTAATGACAGTTTACCTGACAAACATGACTTAACGATCAATTAACATGCTTGATTGAGGTGGTACATTCAGATAGAAATAGACCATGTAGAACATATGTTGATTCTGGTGGGCAGGCAGTCTTTTCTACTCCATATATTGCATTTATATCTGTAATGTTTAACCCTAATGGTCTCAGATCAGCAGTAGAAAGAAGTAGGCCATATTGTTTTAGGTGTAATATTCAAAGATATTAGGGGGAAATAAACACTGTACCCAAATCCACTTTTTACAATGCTCCTGGGAAATGGGTAGGCCTCCACCATATAGTCCTCACAGTTTTACAGCTGTGTTATATTCCTTTATTTACATAGATCACATACATAAATATATATGTTAGCTGTAGGTAGCTTTGGGATAAAATTCCCATATTGTATTGTTACTAACATGAATCATAAATATCATATATTCCTCATTTGCTCTGTAGGAGGTTCGTCATATGAAGGACATTCAAGTGGATGTGACCCCTAACCTGCAATAGGGGCTCAGTGGGGTGACAGACATCCTGTAACGGATCTCCAAGCTAGTGTCTGAGGACCTGGAGGAGGCTGTGTCTACAGCTGTGGTTCAGGACATGCATGGTAACCTACCCTAACCTCACTGTATGAAGGATTTTATTTTTATGGATAGTCATCTCCAATCTGTTCAAATATTACTGTTGTTGATAACACACATTACCAAAATTATTCACACTTGTCTTCCTATTTCCACATAATCTGTCATGGTTCCCTACCTTAACAGGGCATAAAACCAACCTCTCTTTATTGCTACTGCCAAATCCAACAGCATTCGAGTATCTTATTGCTTTTCTTCTAACCCTGAATGGCAACTTTTTATCCTAGTACACAAGCATGTCACTTTATCCATCCACACCCACTCTACTGCCGCATGGCCACTGCGGCTGAGACTTTCACCCTCTCGTTGCAGGTATAGCAGGTAACCAACCCCACCCTAGGAGTTACCCTCTACAGGTATCAACCTGTTCGGGTTTACCTTCCAGGACTTACCATATACCACAAAGCTACGACCGGTCGTAATACAATTGGATTACTGAATAAGCTCAGGCTTTCTAGGTCCGTACCCTATAATTGGTTCAGCCTACGACTCTCATCTCCCCAAGTTGTCAGAACTAGTGATAACAGGTGTAGGAACTGTGCCTACCTTGTTTCTGTTTCACTGATTCAGAATCTCTAGTTCGACTGCAAATCGTGGTGAACCCTGCTCGCAGTGCCAACTGTTAGGTTCTAATTCTCAGAGTAAAAACTCGATGGACACTATGAAAGCTTAAACCAAGTTTATTCTTCCCAGAGGGTCAAGACAGCTGCATTAGACAAAAAACATATTCACACAAGCACTGATATTTAATCCTTTCTCCTATGCTGAGTCTACTCCTACACCTCTGAACAGCCAATGCATCTCTGTTGCTCGACAGAACCTTTGTGATATCTGTTCTTCCTCACTTCATCTGACCTGACCGCTACCCCAAAGTGCTCACTCCTCCCCAACTCAAGGCTGTCATGGTGATTGGTACCAGACTGTGTCTGGTAGATTTTTCAACCAGAAATTTGCATAGTGTAGCTCTAACTCCAAAAAGTTTTGGGAGGCGGAGCTAGCATGTTGGAGTGAACGGCGGTGTGTGAGAGGCTCCTGCAACTTTTTTGCGAAATAATCTAACTTAACCTACTTTATGATACTTTTTACAACAAACGTTTCTTTCTAATACAACATCGTAACTTTCTGTGTAAAAATGCCGAGTAATAAGCGACCAAAGGACAATAAATCCACATCGGAGGCCTACTCCACACCAAACAACGAGACAGGCATGGCGGAAGGCACAGGCAACAACGTGACACTTAAAGAACTTACCCAGGCTTTGGGAGAACTACGTGTTGCTTTAGCTGAGGATCTTAAGGCTACTATTGCTGAACTGGACACCAAAATCGAGGGCACCATTCGAGCGGTCGCTTCGCAGGGCCAGAGTATTGTGGACCTTGAGAGGGCTTCTGAATTCAGCGCTGGTAGGATCGACGAGTTAGAGAAGCTGTGCTCGTCACTACAGGGTAGTGTGCAGAGGCTTTCTGTGAAAGTGGTCGACCTGGAGGGCCGTTCCAGACGTAATAACCTTCGCGTTGTTGGTCTGGCAGAGGGGGTAGAGGCGGGCTCTCGCCCCACCGACTTCTTCGCCAAGCTATTGAAGGATGCAATGGGATCGGATGTTTTGGCTTCGGACCCCCAGCTGGACCGTGCACATCGCGCCCCTGTCCCAGTGCCTGGACCGGGTCAACGCCCTCGCCCAGTAATCATCTGTTGTCACAGTTTCAAGACCAAGGATCTTATCCTGCACGAGGCCCGAATGAGGGGCAACCTGTTACATAAAGGGCACCCCTTCCGTGTCTATGATGATTATGCGCCCGATGTGGCAAAGGACCGTGGCGGCTACAGAGATGTCATGACCAAACTCTACAAACTCCATCTTCGCCCAGCCTTGCTCTTCCCTGCCAAGACTAAGAATACCCCGCCCTCCGGTGAGAAGATTTGGCTCTCCTCGGTTTTGGACGCAGAGAAGTTTATCCGGGAACATACGCCAATCCCCCGTACAGGTTAGAGTGCCTTGTCATTGTGTGTTAGGGTCTGCTCATGGAATCGAATCCATACTAAACCATAACGGGTGAAACCGTATTGAACGGTCTCAACAAGGGCTACCGAACATGTAAGATGCTGTGGAGGGCGGTCTGGCTCTCAATTAAAGTCACTTTCATTCTGGCTGTGTTCAGAGCGATGCCTATTTAGGATGCCTTCCAGGTTTGATCATGACACTTTCGGATGAATATACTTATATTCCCCCCATTTTTTTTGTTTTGTTTCGTTATTTATTTTTTTAATTCTTACATTTATTGTTATTACAATACCATTTATTTAAAGCTTGCAGGGGACTGGGGGTGATGGTGGGGAAGGGGCAGACACAGACACCTGGATAGCAAGTTGTTGTTTTGTGCCGTTCTGCCTTTGTTATAGCCGAGGGCCGCTCTCCCGATTAGATCCCCACCAGCCCTCTGTAGTGTCTATGTAGGTGTGCGTACATATAATTATTATTTGTACTTATAATTATTTTCTCTTAGCATTTTACTATTATGTATGTGTATATTTTAAATTAGTGTAGATTATTACTCTGGGGCATGAATGTTTCTGTATGTATGGGTATGTATGTGTATATGCGCATATGTATATATGTATGGGTGTGTGTGTGTGTATATGTATATATTTTTTAAAAATATATACTTTATATGTATTTTTTGGGTGAGTGTGTGTGTGTGTGTGTGTGTATGTGTGTGTATGTGTTTGTATGTATATATATATGTGTGTATGTATATATATATATATGGGTATGTATGTATGTGTATGTGTGTGTATGTATACATGTATATAACCTTTTTATTTATTTACTTTCTGACTGGGGGATACGTTTAATTTAGAAAAATTCTTGTTTCCGATCTAACCCACAATATGTAAATGTACGGCTGTCCTAAGTTGGTTGCTGATGGTTCATGTTAGACCGGCAGTGCTTAGCAAAATAATCTTGTGATGCTATATCTTGCTTATCTCAGGGATAGATAGACCCAAGATGACGCTTAAGTGCGCAATATGTTTAAGTTGCAACTTATTCTCTTTAGGTTTATTAGATGCTAATTGGACACTTTATTCGCGGGAGCCTCCTCAGTTCATATGTTAGTAGAAGTTCTAGGATAGTGAGAGGTGAACGTACAGTTGGGATTTTATTTTTGTTTTACCTCTTGTTCGAGGTCGCGCCGTGCTTTTTTGGCATCGGCCAGACAATGTGTTTATTATTTTTATTTTTATTTATTTTCTCTCCTATTTGTGTATGCCTGTTAAAGGTGGGTTGATCGGGGGGGTAAATAGTGGGAAAAGTAGGGGAACAGGGTGGGAAGTAAAGGGGCTTGCGGGGGGGGAGGGGCTGGTTGGATACTGCTCGGGTGTAGCTGCTACATATGCTGATCGTGATGGTTTGGTGCGCTTTCTTACCTTTTATTGAGTTACAAGTTATGCAGGCCACCAT